>NC_059102.1:135154164-135456195 GCF_020740685.1 Jaculus jaculus
TATGTGGGTACTGAGAATCAAAACAGGGTCCTCAGGCTAGGCAGACAAATGCCTTAACTGCAGCACCACCTTTCCAGCTCTCTCCCTCTCATAGATTGAGACAGGGTCTTTGGCTCAATCTAGAGCTCAGTAATTCATCCATTCTAAGGATCTGTCTCTGCCTCCTGGATTTTACATAAGTACAGGGGATCCAAATTCAGATCTTCAAGCACAAGCAATTTGTCTGCTGAGACAACTTCCCAGTTCCTGTACTTTTTTGATTTGTTTATGAGAGAGAATGGACACACCATGATCTCTAGCCAATGCAAATGAACTCCAGACATATGTGCCACCATGTGCATTTGGTTTATTAGATTCTGGGGAATCAAACTTGTGTCCTTAGGTTTCCCAGGTAAACACCTTAACTGCTCAGCCTTCTCTCCAGACTGAGTTTCTGTAATTTTTACCTTAGTTCACTAAAGACCCTGTTGCATGTAATACCTAAGAGTTTTCCAGTGATGTGTAAACCCACATATGTCATTCAAACTTTCATAATAACCACATTACCAAGGAAGTAAAATAAAAACAGGTAAAATTAATTTTAGTAATTATCACATTTAATTCATTTTATCCAAAATATTTTTATCATATTAGTATGAAACTATTAATTGAATTGCTTTCTTTCTTTCCTACTTAATCTTTAAAATCCACTGTTCATTTTGTAGTAAAATTGAGGTAACCAAATAATCTTCTTTTGCCAATCTTTCTTCTCCTTTCTCTTTTTCTTCCTCCTCTTACTTAGCTTTTTTCTCCATTTATTCTGGGAAACCAAACACAGAAACCCACAGCTCTATGCCACTGAGTTAAAACCTAGCCTAAACTTCTGAGATGTAAATAAATAAATAAATTTATTTAAAATGGTGCAAATGAAGAAGTAAGCTCATATATCTAACTTTCCATATGCACATAAAATTCTCCAATACTAACTAATCAGCCTTTAAATTTAAATTAAGTTGAAATAAAATTTAAAATTTCTATGCCTCGCTACATTGGCTATATTTCAAGCTCATTATAACTTAACGTGACAAGTAGGCAACAAAGGTCTAGCTCCTCAACTTGTCCCTACATTTCCTTCACTGGAAAATAGTCATAACATATATTCTAAACTTCACCATGTTTTCAATATTTGCACTTGCCAGAGTTTGTCTGATCATCATTATAACCTACTGAACAAGCCAGGCAGGAATCTACACCCCACTGCAGAGATGACAGAAACAATGTTGGTAAAGGTAAAAGATAAACACACCAGCACTCCACTGTAGAGACAGAGAGGACAGTGCTGTTGAGGGTAAAATCAAGTCCATGGTTGCACATGTAGTAAATGTCAGGAATGATCATATAACACAGGGTTGCCTCTCTCTCTTTTTTTTTTTTTTTTTTTTTTCCCCTAGGTAGGGTCTCACTCTAGCTCAGGCTAACCTGGAATTCACTATGCAATCTCAGGGTGGCTCAAACTCATGGCAATCCTCCTACCTCTGCCTCCCAAGTGCTGGGATTAAAGGCATGAGCCACCATGCTCAGCCTAGGGTTGCCTAATCTTGAACACAGTTCTACACAGAATCCTTAATAAAAATCCCAAGTTTGCCTGCTATTTAAAAGTAGTTAGATCTGAAAACTAACCCACCAAATGTATTCATTTTAAATACTTGCTTTTATCACAAATGTGGTAGTACATGTTAAGAGTCGGAGCCCATCACCTTTTGGTTTCTTTTAATTTGAAGCAAAAAGAAGATGAGGTTATGGGCAAAATGCTGAACTAATTAGCTCTGGTGCAGGTTTACTTAGAAGGTTCATTTTAGCAGCTGTATTATTTAAACATCAGATAAATGATTTGTTAATAACTCTTTTTCTTCCTCTAGTGAGTATAATTTTCTTCTCTCAGGTTCAAAAAGGTAAAACTTTCCCCACATGGAAGACTGATTGTAGTGTTCAGTCTTTGATAAGGTTTATTCTTATTCCAGGGTTTCTGGTTCTCTTTATCTCCCAGTACCCACCCTCAGGTTTCAGTGCATGTGGGAGTGCTAATCTGTATAGGATCATTCTTTCCTCCTCTGTTTGTCTTCCTTTGACTATTTTCTCATGTGAAGGCAAATGCAATAATAACATCTTATTTCTAAAGCTCTTTTCATCCTGATAGAGTTCTAAGAACCACAAAACACAATACATTTTCAAAACTTATGGAAATGCAGTCTTATAGGTTTCAAATTTAGACAACAAAAAAGTGAGACACAAAGGGCCCTAGAAACACATTAATTCACTCACAACATGCCTGTGTCCTCATAGCTGCCACGATTAATCGTCTCCAATGGAAGGCAAGCTTGCTGACAAAGGTAGCATAGACCTTGTTGAGAGGAGAGGAGTGATATTTATTTATGTGTCTATCTTTCTATGCAATTATTAGGTTCTCACTCAGATCTATTGGGTTCAAAACAGCAGCATCAGAAGAGAAACTTGTACCCTCATTGCAGTTCTGTAGGCAAACAAACACATCTCTTGTAAAACTCCTATCTCTGTCCCTTCTGTCCATTTCTGAGGATTCCATGTTCTTTTCACAAAGTATGCACAAACTATACACTTCAAAGAATAAAACCTAAATGATGATCACACCTCACCACATGCTTAAATAGTAAGTAACCTTGTCTCATTTCAAAGTACAGGTGTCTCATGCTCCCACTATCAAACATATTCCCTTTTGTTCTCTGTACTTTCAACCTTCATCCATATTTTTTTTTTAATTTCTTTTTAATTTATTTATTTGAGAGCAACAGACACAGAGAGAAAGACAGATAGAGGGAGAGAGAGAATGGGCGCGCCAGGGCTTCCAGCCTCTGCAAACGAACTCCAGGCACGTGAGCCCCCTTGTGCATCTGGCTAACGTGGGACCTGGGGAACCGAGCCTCAAACCGGGGTCCTTAGGCTTCACAGGCAAGCGCTTAACTGACAAGTTATCTCTCCAGCCCCATATTTTGGTTTTTACTTGGGTCAAGTTTCTTCCAATACCAGGCTCACTTATTGTTTTAGTTACCTTCTCATTGCTAAGGCACAATATCTGCCAAAAGTCAGCTTAAGGAAGGAGAGGTTTATTTCAGTACATAGTTCCAGATGAAAGTACATCTTGACAGAACAGGCATGGAGACAAGAGCCTCAGATAGCCAGTCACATTCAGGGTCCAGTTAGGAAGCAGAGCAGAGCCATAAATGTTGGTGCTCATCATCCAGCTCAATCCTTTTTACTCAGTCCAAGACCCCTGCCTATGGAATGTTGCCACCCACTGTTATGTGTGCCTTTCTACCCTAATTGATCTTGTCAAGATAGCCCCTCACAGACTTAAACTGAGGGTAACCATTCTAGGTCATCCCTTGCAGGTAGTTCTAGGTGCTATCAAGTGGACAAAATCAATCACCACATGCACGTTCCTCCCTCAACACAAATCCTGCTGAATTCTTCTAATCTCTCATATTTTGGCTCAGACAGCATCTTCTCACATGTGCTTGCCTTATCCTCCTTCCAACTTCTGTCATGTTTTCCTATCTTATAGTTTCTTTTTTAGGTCTTCACTATGTCTTTTATTTTGTTAGGTTCTGTTGTTCAACCATGTAATGTTCTGCCTTCCTCCATGAAAACATAATTTTAGCTACAAAGTTGAGTGACAAGGTAGTTCCTGAGAGTCAATTCTTTTTAGATACATGAAATTTGCATAAAGAAAGAATGATTAGGGATATACTTAGTAGTCTTTAGTGTCTATAGCTGTCAGTGTTTAGGATCTAGTCATGGGTTATTCTTCTATTATCCATGCTGGAAATAAGCAACTGAAAGAATAGCAACTGTATGCATGTTCATGGCTAAATGTCAGCCATCTCATGGCTGGACAAATTTATTGCTTAGGTGGTCAGCTTGTCAAGGAAATATGTCCAGGAGAATTTGAACCACTAACTTTTCTACACAACTACTTGACATTTTTTTATCCATCAGTGTCATTTTTAGATCATTTTTTTAACTAACTTGGGAGCAATAGGATTTTTGTAAATGTCTTTTACTAGACTGTGAAATTTATTTTTTTCTCCTTAGTTCTTCAAAAGTTTTTTAATGAATAGGAATTGAATTTAATCAAGTGATTGCTCCTCGCTGATTGACATAAGCATCTGAAATTTCTTGTTATATTTACTACTGTGGTAAATTATTACTACAGATATATATATTTATTTGAGAGCGACAGACACAGAGAGAAATACAGATAGAGGGAGAGAGAGAATGGGCACACCAGGGCTTCCAGCCTCTGCAAACGAACTCCAGACACGTGCGCCCCCTCGTGCATCTGGCTAACGTGGGACCTGGGGAACCGAGCCTCAAACCGGGGTCCTTAGGCTTCACAGGCAAGTGCTTAACCGCTAAGCCATCTCTCCAGCCCTCTACAGATATTTGAATGAGCATATGATAAAAAAAAATTTCCCTGGTTTTTGGGATAAACTTTTAAGAACTTATTTACCATAGTTTACTTGTATTTTTATATTTAATGTCACAAAAATATTTACCAACATTTTATTCACTTAATCTCTGCAGAGTATATAATGATATCTGTTTACCCATTCCTGGTATTAGTAATTTTTGTCATTGTCATGCTAAATATGCTTCAAAATTTGTTAATCATTTCTAAGACATAGGTTTTTATTTTGTTGATTTTCTTCATTGTTTGTATTCTATCACTTTGCTCTTTGTTCTTAATATCGTTTTTTCTTTTTCTAATTTTTTCAAATTTTTATTAACAACTTCCGTGATTATAAAAAATATCCCATGGTAACACCCTCCCCCCACTTATCCCTTTGAAACAGATTTCTCCCCCGCCCACCTCTCTTTCTTTCTATCTGTATTGAAAACAATATAGAGCCTCACATATTACTAGGCTAGTATTTTATTATTTAGCTATATTTCTAGCTCTTCTCTTCCTTTTAGTTTTTATATAGAAATCATAGCATAGATTAAGAACTTTATTCTTTCTGTTTTAGCATAAATTTGTAACAAGTTTCTAACAGCACTACTTTATTTACATCCCAATTTAGTCATGATGTTGTAACTCTCATTCAATTAAAATTTTTAGTGATTTATTTAACATGTAGAATTATGTTGCTTAGTTTCAAATATTTGAGGGTTTTTAAAATACATTCCTACTTTCAGGTTCCAGTTTGCTTCCATTTTGGTCAGAGAATGTACTCCGTAATCAATCTTTGCTCATTTAGTTTTTCTAGGCAGTCTGGAAAATCACACCACTGTGTTACCAGTACATTTTTACTTGGAAACAATACGTGTTTTGCTATTGTTGTCCTGAACTCTAAAAATGTCAATTGGGTCAAGTGTCTTGATAATATTGTTAAATTTTTCAAAATTCTTCCTATTTCTTTATCTGTATGTTTTAACAATTTTTGAAAGAGAAACATCAACACATCTTACCTATAATTTAGAAATATATATTTTTTCAGGGCTGGAGAGATGGCTTAGTGGTTAAGCACTTGCCTGTGAAGCCTAAGGACCCCGGTTCGAGGCTCGGTTCCCCAGGTCCCACGTTAGCCGGATGCACAAGGGGTCGCATGCGTCTGGAGTTCGTTTGCAGTGGTGGAAGCCCTGGCACGCCCATTCTCTCTCTCTCCCTCTATCTGTCTTTCTCTCTATGTCTGTCACTCTCAAATAACTAAATAAAAAATGAACAACAAAAAAAATTATAAAAAAAGAAATATATGTATTTTCATATCTATCAATTTTTGCTCCATGTTTTTATAAAGTTCTTTTATAGATATACTTCTAATTTGTAGAGTTTTAAAAAAAGAAATTAGCTATTTTATTATTGTGAAATGTCTATCTTCCTAGTAATATTCTGAAACTAAGTCTGCTTTCTTTTGTCTTAATTTGGTATTTAGGATTTTTTTTTCTTCTGTTATTGTTGCACATTTTGCCAGTCTTTTACTTTGTTTTATCTTTGGCTTTATACTTAAATGCTTTTAGATACTATTCTGTTAAGGCTCACTGTTTTTCTTTCTTTTTTAAATATTTCATTTTTATTTATTTATTTGACAGAGAAAGAGGGACAGCAAGAGAGAGGGAGAAAAACAGAAAGAAAGAGAACAGGTGCATCAGGGCCTCCAGCTGCTGCAAATGAACTCTAGATGCATGGCCCCCTTGTACAGCTGGCTAATGTGGGTTCCGGGGAATATAACCTGGGTCCTTTGGTTTTGCAGGAAAATGCCTTAAGCACTAAGCAATCCCTTCAATCCTCTTAAAAAAAAAAAAAAAGATTTATTTTTTATTTATTTATTAGACAGTGGGGAGGGAGAAAGAGAGAGAGAGAGAGACAATGGGCATGTGAGGGCCTGTAGCCACTACAAACGAAGTACAGACACATGTGCCACTTTGTGCATCTGGCTTACATGGCTTACTGTCTTTTTTACATAGTATATTGCATCTATTATTTACTGATTGACTATTTATATTTTATTTAATTATTGCTGAGGATATGTTTATATTTATTTTATGCCACTTATTTTCTACCTGCACTGCCAACAATCTTTGCTTCCTTTTTGGTGACTTTTCTGGCAGCTTTGCATTCATTAGGCTTCTCTTTTCTTTAATTTTTTAAATTAATTTATTTTTATTGACAACTTCCATAATTGGAAACAATATCCCATAGTAATTCCGTCCCTCCCCCAACTTTCCCCTTTGAAACTCCACTCTCCATCATATCCCCTCCCCCTCTCAATCAGTCTCTCTTTTACTTTGATGTCATCAACTTTTCTTCCTATTATGATGGTTTTGTGTAGGTAGTGTCAGGCACTATGAGGTCATGGATGCCCATTTTTTGTCTGGAGGAGCACATTGTAAGGAGTCCTGCCCTTCTTTTGGATCTTACATTCTGTTCCGCAATGGACCCCGAGTCTTTGAAGGTATGATAGAGATATTGCAGAGCTAAGCACTCTTCTGTCACTTTTCTCAGCGCCATGGTGTCTTTTGAGTCATGCCAAGGTCACTGCCATCTGAAAAGAGAAGCTTCTCTAACTAAAAGTGAGAGTAGCATTAATATATGGGTATGGACATTAAGGGAAGTGCTTACTGGACAGTCTGGTGAGCATAGTATATACATTTAGTGAGACAGCAGCAGACGTTATGCTCCTAGGGCTCATGACTACCCGTTTCAGGTTTTCAGTATCAGGGATGTATTCCCTCCCATGGAGCAGGCCTCCAGTCAAATTAGAGGGTTGTTTGTCTCCCCCATAACAGATGTCACAGTTGTAGCAGTTGGCTCATTTGGCCTGACTGGCCAATTCTAAGGCTTGCAATGTTCATTGTTTTTTAGTATCTTCAGTGGTGATTTCTCTATCTTCCATTGAACTGCATGTAACATAGCTTTTCCCAGCTTTCTTTCAGCTGGTCTAAATGGAGGAGGTTTTCAACTCAGTTCCAGCAGGATTTCTCAGTGACCTTCTATAGCCCAAGTATGTGGAGTCTTCAGCAATAAGTTCTTAACATCTATTTCTGGTGGAAAACCAAGGGCTTTGGCAATAGCATGTAATGCTTTGTGGGCATCCGGGACGTCCTGAGCCAACAACTCACTGGAAGGTATCCCATCCCTGTCACTGAAAATTTTCTAGTAACACTCTATGGCTCTTGAGTGTACGTACAAAAAAAAAAAAAGTAGGTTTCCACATGATTTATTTATATCCTCTTAGATTTTGATTAGCCCTCCCTCCATCTTTCCTTTACTCAATCTCTTACCCTGACCACACTTAATTAGGCTTTTCTAAAATTCCATTTTATATATTTCTCAGTTAATCCTCTTTCCATTAAAGTGATTGATTAATTGAAGGCTTACAATATGCATCTTTATCTTACTGCATTCTACCTACAAGTCATGGATCATATCACATATTGCTGGTGTCTACACAATAATTTTCATGCATTTCTACATCTGATTATACTATAAACCCCACACAGAAGCATCTAGGTGCTTTTGTAAGCATAAAATAATGTTTTAATAAGACTTCTAGGTGAGGGTACCAAAAATTAGGAAAAATATGCTGTGTACTTAGTTTCTAAGTAGTATTCATTCCTTCTTATGGCTCTTTTATTGTGCTCTTTGCATTCAAATAACTTCATGAAGCATTACTTATCGAATAGGTAAATAGATTTTCTCAGATCTCCTTGACTTGAAGAAGGCTTTTTGTTAACTCCTTAATATATGTTATTTAAATAAAGACTTTTTGGATTCAAAGGGGTTTGCTTTCAGCACAGTAAATATGTGGATCTATGGTCTTCTAACTTTTTCTGACCCGCTGTTTGTTGTAATCCTTACTTATTTTCTCTGGAAATATCTTTTGTCTGACTACTTTGAATCATTTGATTTATTATCAGTTTTCAGGAATTGGATTATGATACTCAGTGGGATTTCATAAGTTTCTTCTACTTTGGATTTATGAAAATATATGTGGGTGTATGTGTATAGAATTGCCTACAAATTTGTGAAAAAAAGAATGAATATGCTTTTGCATTTTTGTCTCATTACCCTGTTTCATGTATCCCAATTATACACCATAAGTAGGCTTACCGGTACTGCAGAATCCAATGAAACTTACTTAACAGTTTCTTCCTTCTTATTAATTTGTCTTTCCTCTATCCTTATGACAGTAGCTAATACCGTTTAAGTTTTAAAATATTTTCATGCATATAAATTTCATTTTAATCTTTTTAAATTTTTATTTTTTCTGCTACTAGCTTTATATTTTTATACTGTGCACATAGAGTACATTTATAATAATTGCTTTAACATCCTTTCATTCAATACATCAATCTTGCACTTAATACATCTCATTTTATTAATTTATTTTTACTTTTATTACCATAGCTTCCATATGCTTTCATGACTATTTATTTATTTATGAGAGAGAGAGAGAGAGAGAGAGAGAGAGAGAGAGAGGAAGAGGGAGAATGGGTATGCCAGGGCCTCTAGCAACTGCAAATGATCTCTAGACATGTGCACTACCTGGTGCATCTGCCTTATGTGGGTTGGGGAATCAAGCCTGCGTTCTTTGGCTTTGTAGTCAAGTACCCTAACTACTAAGCCATTTCTCTAGCTCATAACTGCTAGTTATTGATTAAGTTCTACCCAATGATTATTTTTATTTTTAATGTTTGAAGAAGGGTCCATTTTGTCCAGGTTGGCTTCCAACTCACTGATATCGATGAAGCTACTCCTAAAGTCGTGATCTTCCTGCCTTTACCTCACAGTGCTGGGATTACAAACATGCCCCAGATGTTTTGAATTTTTATCATTGGATATTGAGTATCCTGTATCACGTATGTTAGTTTTATATTGTAACTATCTTTGCTTATGCAAACATTTACATACTTGAAAATCAAAACAAAACTATTATGACTGACCTCATTTCCTTAGAAGTACGTGCTCAACCATGTTTATTGCTGCTCAGTTTATAATAGCTGGGAAATGGAACCAGCCTAGATGTCCCTCAACTGATGAGTGGATAATGAAGATATGGCACATTTACACAATGGAGTTCTACTCAGAGGTAAAGAAAAATGAAGTTATGAAATTTGCAGAAAAATGGATGGATCTGGAAAGGATTATACTAAGTGAGGTAACCCAGGCCCAGAGATCCAAGTGCCACATGTTATCCCTCATATGTGGATCCTAGCTACAGATAATTGGGTTTCTGAGTGAGAAGGAAAAAAACTCACTAGCAGAGGCCAGTAAGTTAAAAAGGAGATATAAAGGGAAGAGAAAGGAAGGGAGGAGGGTACTTAATAGGTTGGTATTGTATATATGTAAGTACAATGATTGAGATGGGGAGGGGATATGATGAAGAATGGAATTTCAAAAGGGAATGTTGGGGGGAGGGTATTACCATGGAATATTTTTTATAATCATAGAAAATTTTAATAAAAATAGAGAAAAAAGAATAAACAAAAAATTTAAAAAGACTATTATGACTGAATGAGAAAATATTCATGTGGAGATTATCCCACTCTGTACCCAACACCATTCTCAGAATTAAATCTACTGCCTTACAGATTAGCAATTTTGTATCAGTAGCTGAAAATAGGCATTGATCCTTTTCCTGTATGGGCACTAGATAAAAAAACAGCCTGCTGCTCACCACAGGTCTTTCTTTGGTCCTAGATAATATTGTCTCAACATAGGCAGGCCATATTCAGCTAAATACATGAAATAAATTCTTTAAAGACTTCTAGATATTGCTATAAGTGTGTCTCCTTTCTTTCTGGCACTTTGCTATGAGAATTCTTAATAGTTTTGCCTTCCTGGACCACATTCTCCATCTCTTCCAGTTGGTGGGAGTTGTAGTACCCAACCCTGTTTTCCTCCTTGTCTAGCATCTTATAAATTGCTTCTAGTAGAAGTCATGGACAGTTATAGTGCTGACCTCACAATTCTACATGGTTTGTTGCTAAAAATCTTCTCTGAAATTTGTCTCTTATTTTTGCCCAAAATTGTAGTCATGGCAGCTAATTTCATAGCTGTAAATCCTTCTTGAATGGATGTACAATTCTTGCTTGCTGCCATGTATATTTTATTTTTTCCATGGATTGTAAGTTTTTTCCTGTAATGTTAAATATTCAACTTTAACTGCTTTACAGCAGCACACGATTTTATCTAATACATACTTTGGAGTTACACATATAGGTAATTTCATTTACTCCAAAGAGTATTACTGCTATTTGTACATTTTAAAAGTAAAAAAAAAAAAAGAAAGAAAGAAACCTAAATTATTACTGCCTTTAGTTAGGGAACAAGGCTAACAAAAATGAATCATGGCATCTTTTCCAGATGCATTATTTCCCTGGGACTAGATTATTTAATAAGCTTAGCCAAGAGAACTAGAACAAGAACTGACACTCAGTGGCCATTGATGTTAGAATCTGTGTACTAGGTCTCTTTGTTCAGAGTCCTGAACAGATTGTATGCTTGTACTTTTTATATTGTGCAAACAAGGAAGAAATATGTGAAAACCATGTGATTAATTAGTATTTGACTTTATGTTTTCAGATTACTTATGCATGTAAATTTCACTGTCTTCATCATCTTCAACTGCTATAACTTAGAACTTTCTTGAAATAGTAGTCTTGCTTGTTGGTATGTATGCAAAGATTTCCCAAGTAATAAAAACAGCCCAAACATATTTTCTGCATAGGCAATGTATTTATTCACAAGTGGATTATTTTAACTATTTATGTTCTTACTATGTATGTATGCTCTTACTAATTACACATAGGAGAGAAATGAACTCTGAAGAATGAGAAAATATGTACAAGTAGAATTGCAAAAAAAAAAAAAAAAAAAAAACAAAACACTCATAATGGATAATCTTTAAATTTCTTTTTTACCTTACTACTTTCTTTACTTCTTCTTCCAATATCTGCATTTTCAAAGCAGGGCCTCTCTCTTGTCCAGGCTGACCTGCCAGTCACACTGTAGCCAAGTTTGGTCTCCAGCTATCCTTTCTACTTCAGCTTCCTAACTGCTGGAGTTTTAGAAGTGAGACACCACAGCTCATTCCACATTTTATAATATGTATGTTTACCTGAATATAAACTCACATATAATGATGGACACACAAAGTGATGACATATAACAACATGATAAGGTTTAAGGTTATTATTCATATTTTATAAATAAAAAAACTGAAGCTTAGAAAGAGCCCCCTACAATTCTTATAATATAATGGATGACTCTTCTAATTATGAAAACAATTGGCTTTCCTTTGCACCACTGTGTTCCAGTCTTTCAAAATTGTACCCATGTTTAATATATACGGACAACATTTTCAAGTAGCCTGTCACCACACACACAGAAACATTCATGGTATAATCAAGACCTAATTTCCTGAACAAACTTCATAAGGTATGGCATTAAATTAGCGCTATCTAAAGATGATAAAAAAGTATATTAGAATGATGTTTAATCCATATTTTATATAGTTTATCATCCATTCTTTCTCTCATTTTGGGTATGGGAGGAAGTGAAGGTAGTAGGAATGAATGTCTCGCATTTCCAAACAATAAGGAGTCCTTTTATTTATTTATCTCTTTTGAGAAAGGTAGACCTAAAAGAATGATGTGAAAATTGGGAAGGAAAGTGAGAGGTGGACCACTTGGAAAATACAGGAATCTTTAGGGGGAAATTCCAATTCCCACTGCTATCTGAGTAATCATACTGGACAGACAGTGAAAGACTGTACTAGATTCAGTCACTGACCTGGTGATGAAATTCTCCATTTTCCATTATCAACTAGGCCAGAACTCTACTCCCCCTGGAGCCATACTTAACCAAGTTGCTATCTCCATCCCCCCTGCCTGGCTCATAAACACAGATATACACATGGAGATGCACAGGCCTGGCACTTGCTTCCCAAAGGGCAAACTATTTTTGTGCTCCATCAAGCAGAGTGCAGGACCAGAAATGGTTGTAGTAAATAAAATAACAATATTAAATCCTGTTTGCAGCCCTGAGAGTGATGGATAAAGGGAGATAAGAAGAGATGAAGAATCAAAACAGCAGATCCTGGCTATAGTAAAGTGAATACATTTTAAAGAAGTGCACTTTGGTGTAGGAGGAAGAACATATATTTGACAGAGGAAAGACCTATGTCTATGCTCCTCAGTGTAGTATTTCTGGTGGCTGGGTTTGTTTTGTGGCACACCACCTCAATTTACTGACCTCGCTTAGAAGAGAGTTCAAATGGGAATGTGACTATTGAGGCCACTGCAGCATTGTTGTTAGTACTAAGGTGAGAGCAAGCATGAACATGCTGAGTTAGCATATATCACTTGCCTCATACTTCAGGGTCATGACTAATTCAATCATCGCTCTCTATTGCCTCCTAAAGTGGTTATTTTCCAAAATACTGTATGATAAAGTTGATGAAAATAATTATAACTGAATTTTATTAAACTCCATCTATCAAAATTATCATTTTAATATGTAACCAATATAAAATTATGATAGACATTTCCCACTACTTTCCTTCTTCATTACTTACTGTTTTCAATATGTGGCATAAATTTCATATATATAGCACATCTTTGTTCAGACATGCCATATTTTAGTTGCACAATGGCCAGTACTGGCTAGCTGTTGCCTCTTCTACAGATAGCCCAAGAGGAGATAGTTGTCTTTCTTTCTCTGGACTGGAGTTTTTCCTGTTATCCTTAGTGGCAGTGACCACTAAGAGACCCAAGGAACATTATAATGTGTAACAGTTTCAGAGTGTTAATCAGTTTAGTCATCTTTCCTGGTATTTGAGATTCAATCAGTAGACTGAGAATGAAATTGAATAGAATGTAGGACTTGACCTTCAAAGATCATTTTATCCCTGGTTCAGTGCATCATGGATACCTTTAAAATCATACCCTATTGTTCAGTTAAGCAAACATACAATCTTGGAGAAGAGTGGACCAGAACAGGCAAGAACCCCTATGCCCTTCACTTGTCATCCCTCAATGTTCACAAGTTAGAATGTAGTTGCAGTCCAAGGTATTGTGATTTTGCAGTGTAATTGCAGATGTCCCCAAGAGTAAAAGACCCCTGCTCAGTCTACCATAGCCTGAACTTGGCAGGCTCACTAGGGCATGGAGGAATATGCAGTTTAAATTGGATGAGAGTGGTGGTGATGATTGTTAAAAATAACAGCACCAACAACAAAGATTGAAACAAAAATAAAATACAAACTCTTCTCTCCACTTCTGAAATATCGTTCTATCCCAAGTCTCCTAGCTAAAACAAAGATCTCGTAGAACCACACAGGCTTGAATGGATCTGATAAACCTGAGACTTTTATAGCTATTATTCCATGGAAAGGTGCCCTTGAATTTCTAAAAGCAGGGGAACTCTGGGAAGGGTCTGGATTCCTCTGTTTCTTCAGAAGCCTTTGGGAGGGGTGCAGATCTATGATCATTTAGTAGGCAGACAGTGGAGGACCACTGATCTTATTTAACGTAGATGACATTTTCTCAGGAGACAGATGTTTGTGCAATGAATTCTGGGCACAGTTAAATAGGATCATCACTTAGAGGGGTATTTGTTTGCAGGGAAGAAATGCAGTTCACATTTCACCAGGGACCAAAAGAGCAGCAGAATACCAACACAGCTCTCCAGGAATACATTCAACAGGGTTTGTGCTTATGATGAACAACATAAGTATTCCAGCTTGAAAAGAATGGATGCTGCAAGCACTTGAAAATGGGCTGGAGAAAACATCTCCCTGCCTCTTCCCTATACACAGGCTGCATTTTGTAAGAACAGGCTGGGGAGCAAAGAACTGGGTCTGATTCCATCTCATCGATCAAGGGGCTTTGCAGAAAGTCCTGTCTGTAGAATTTCAATGGGAACTGTAGAGTTGCTTGTTCTAGGAACCCCTTGAATGTCTTCAAAGAGGCTTTGAAAATAGGCAGGACATATGTTGGCCCCTTTAGGAAGTTTCTTAGGGACTTGACAAACCAGCCAGAGCTAGTGAGTTATGCCTTTTCCCAGCTCTGGGTACATTTCAGCTTATAGGTTACTTTTTAAAAAACAGAGTGACTAGACATTTTTAAAAAATACCTCCTCCATCTCGTGTCACTGACCTTGCTCATTCAGAAAAAAATGCTGATGCCATCATAAAGGAATATGGCTCATAGTGGGACTAGCTTTCATAGTTCAGGCTAATGGAGCAAGAAGGAAATTCTGGTTGCTGTTTGTATGGTAAAACTTTCTTGTGCCTTTCATGCAGAAAGAATGAGATAAAAGACCATTAGATTAGGTGTTAGTGGACCTGGATGAATTGATTAATTTATTTACTCGCTCAACAGACATATGCTAAATACATGCTGTGTGCCAGAGGATGCTCTAGGTTCTGGGTTTTAATCTTAAATCACTTTGATGACCAAGCAGTAACATTTTAAATTTTTACTCAGTCCTCTAAGTTAAATATTTTGGGCCAATTTTATTTGTGAACAAAGTGAGACTTATTCACATGGAGAAATCTGAACCAGTTGAACTAATGGCAGAAGTGGGATTTCAACTGTAGTTCATTTCACTGCAAATATATACATATATATGTTTAGTCACTATGGTAATATCATTACATCTATGTATGCAGAGCTTCTACCCTATAATATTTTATTTTATTTTTATTTGAGAAAGAGAGGGAGGGAGAAGAGAGAAATAGAGGGAGGGAGAGAATGGTCACACTAGGGCCTCCAGCCATTGCAAATGAACTTCAGACACATACACCACCTTTTGCATCTTGCTTATGTGGGACCTAGGGAAATGAACCTGGGGCTTTGCAGGCAAGTGTCTTAATCACTAAGCCATCACTCTAGCCCTATCCTATAATATTTTAGTGTAATGTCATTAATTTCATGTATTAACCTAAAATATCCCAAGGGAAGATTAGGAGCTTTAAGTCTATTCTTACCAGCAAATATTTTGGAAAAGTTGCAATGGCCTGCTAGGATAGAAAGCAGATCACTCAGTCTTAGCCTGTGTGGATCTGAGCAAGGTTTTAGCCAGGATTCTGTTGCCATGGAACTGAGACTGGGCAGCTGATAGCTGAGTTTGTGCTGCACCTGGCCCTGGACCTGTGGCTTTTGGATGGATGTGACACGGCAGGTAGCTATGCTACAGTCAGGTCCTGAGTACATGCCAGACCTCAAGGACTCACCAGCTGTCCAAGAAGTAATGTGTTTTTAGAATTCTTCTGAGCTGGAAATAGTGGCACCTGGCTTTAATCTTAGCACTTGGGAGACATAGGTAGGAGGATCACTGTTGAGATCGAGGCCATCCTAAGGCTACAGAGTAAATTTCAAGTCAATCTAGGCTAGTGTGAGATCCTACCTCAAAAAACAAACAAACATACAAAATAACCAACAAACTGAGCCACAAAGTGTTAAATAAAAGTCTTAGGGTCTGTATCAGAATTACCCAGAAATAGAAACATAGATAGAAAGAAAAACTAGTAGGTGAATAGATATCTAGATGATAGACAGATGATAGATGATAGATAGATAGATAGATAGATAGATAGATAGATAGATAGATAGATAGATAGATATTTGAGTTATATAATTATGCTGGCAAGTCCTAAGATTCTCAAGACCATGTAGCTGGATCTTCAAGCACAGAGAGCTATTAGCATAGTGCCAATGAGTCCAGAGGCTGAGAATAAAGCTGGCAATTGTTTTTAAGTCCAAATGTCAGAAATGGCTAACTTTGCAAGCAGAAGACAAGCAGGCAGGAAGAATTCCTTCTAATTGTGAGGAAGTGAAGGCAAGGAAAGTCAGCCTTTTTCTCTACATAGATCTACAAATGGTTGTGAAGTCAACCTACACCAGAGAGGACAATATGCTTTATCAACTTAATGATATAAAAGTTAACCTCACTCCAAAATGTTACTGTTGCTGTGATGAGTGTTTCACTAAGTGTGTGGGAGCATCACTCACGTATCCATGCACAGTCAAATCCTGTTCTATGAATGGAAGAGCCTCAAGGTAAACATGGGCCTTGGGAATCAATTCTGGATCTTTTTTCTTTCATGCACTAATTTCACAGATCTGTCAACATATTGATTAGAAATATCCATCAATGTGCATTATATAAGCAACTATATTAAAATTACTAATAGAAGTTAAAGAATTGGAAAATAACATGCATGGGTTATTGCTAAGTGTTTTATTGGCATTTGCAATATAGATACCTGAATTAGGCTCAATAGTTTACTTGAACAAGGAAAAAGAAGGAATTAAAAATACCATTTTAAAGTTTCGCTTCCTAATCACATTCACATTTTTCTGTTCTTCTAATGCTTGTAAGTTTGGTCATGTAAAGTTAAAAAAAATAGAATCAATGTTTTTTACTCTCTATGGTTCTATCTAATAACATTATTAAAATATTCATGATCAGCTATGACCATTGAATTCTAAAAGTTGTAAAGTTTAGCAGTAACTAAGAATCTTTCTGAAAAAAATTCTGGGATTCTGAAACAACCCTAAGAAAGCTATAAGGAAAAATATTATCTCTATACTGAAGATAAAGACACTATTTCAAAGAGATTGCTAAAAACCATTCATCTCAGCAGAAAGTTGACTGTTTCAAGGTTTGCCTACTACTTTTTTAAGTGAAAGTTTAAAGAGCATATTTAAAGTTCAAAATTGTTGGTGTTTACTTAGATAAAATCCACTAAAAATTTAATTAGATTCAAAGGAGCTGGTGATGCAAATGTTTGTTGCTTTTATATCTATTATCAGCATATTTCTGTACAGAGCATCTCACATTTTCTCAGGAGAGCCACCTTTCTCCATGAATCCATGTGATTGTCATGAGGTTGGCATGGCTCTCTAGGTTTGGGGCACCTGAGGACATAATGGGGATTCAGTGGTCAGAATGCAGCTCTATCACAGACAGTTGCACATGGTCTTAGGATCTTAGTTTGGACCAATAAGACTGTATTAGTCAGGGTTCTCTAGTGCAACAGAACCAATAGAATGAACTGTGTTAATGGGGGATAGATTGAATTAGCTTATGGCAGTCCAACAATAACTATCTATAGGCTTGAGTGTCAAGACACCTGGTAGCTGCTCAGTCCTCCAGGCTGGAGGCCTCAGCAGACCAGTCTAGCACTGAAGACCTGAAGTCCTACTGGAGAGATGCTGGTCTTCAGTCCACATTGGTTTTTAAGTCCATGAGGGAACTTGGTTCCAATACCAATGAAAGATAGCTGAACAGGAGAGATGCATATGCAAGTGAAGCACTCACCAGCAAGCAGAACCAGTGGCCAGGTAGGTGGAAGGAATTGCTTTCCTCTTAGAGCTTCTTAGATAAAGTCCCCCTCTGGAAGGGCCCCCCACTCTGGGGGAAGGACTCACCTTGGAAGAAGGCCTTCCTCCTTCAGTTAATCCTTCATGGAAGCAACCTCAGAGACCCAACCAAGAAGAATGTCTGTGGATTCATAATCTGATAAAGCTGACAATGGAACTTTACCAGTGCAGGCACTAATTAATTGGCATTTGGGCTCTGTGTAGAGAAAGTGTGCTTGAGAACCAAGCCAACCCAGACAGAAAGGAAGCTGAGAGAGGCACAATGGATCCGGGTGACATGGAGTTGATCATTGAAGCATGGACAAACATTTCGTTTTTATTTTATTTTTTTAAAATTTATTATTTATTTGAGAGCGACAGACACAAAGAGAAAGACAGATAGAGGGAGAGAGAGAGAATGGGCACGCCAGGGCTTCCAGCCTCTGCAAACGAACTCCAGACGCGTGCGCCCCCTTGTGCATCTGGCTAACGTGGGACCTGGGGAACCGAGCCTCGAACCGGGGTCCTTAGGCTTCACAGGCAAGCGCTTAACCACTAAGCCATCTCTCCAGCCCAAACATTTTGTTTTTAGATAGATACATGAAGGATACCTAAATTCTTCTTCCCTCTCATTCCTCTTCTTCTCTTTCCATTCTGTTCCCCCTCCTTCTCCAGTTTCTCTTCCTTCTCTCCTTCTTCTTTCCCATCTCCTCTGGTCTCATCTCTTCTTTCATCCTTATCTTTTCTCTTTTGCTTGGATTGTTTTCACAAGAGTTTCCTGACATTTAAAAGCCAGTGACTGGCTGGACATAGTGGCACACACTTTTAATATCAGCACTTGGGAAGCAGAGGTAGGAAGTTCATCTTGAGTTTGAGGTCATCCTGAGACTACAGAGTGAATGCCAGGTCAGTCTGGGTTGGGTGAGAGCCTACTTCAAACAAACAAAAAAATAATAATAATAATTAAATAAATAAGCAAACAAATGAATAAAAATAAATAAATAAAATCCAATGAGTGCCAATGGATACAAGAAGTTTGATTAATCATTCCTTCTCAGAGATTGATGTTTTTAATCCCCCTTGCAGTGTGCAAGATGGTTAGTCTAGAGGAGTGGATAGTTTGGTTATGTTACTATCTGATTATTTAATAGTGTTATTATCAGCAAGATCTCATATGGACAAGTATTCTAACATAGAAGAATGACTAAACTCATTAACCATGTCTTTATTACCCTATCATTGTTAATCAGAATTTAATTTGTTGGTAGGGACAAATTAATGAAAAATGGTTTGATAACTATGGCTACATAGGTCTATGGGGAGTAGAGACTACACAATCACTGGGGTTTGTTAAAAAGACAGCAATAAAATAAGTTAGATATTTCATCTGAAGGAAACATGCAGATAAGTGATGGAGGGGAGACAATTGGCAATCATCTCTGGCCTCTGTGTGTGGAAAGAGGGCCTACACATCTGTACACATCCATGCATACACTACACATACCACACCATACATATTACACACACACATGGAACCACAATACTGCCATCTTATTTCATTCACAGATTCCAGGCACATGGAATTGGAGAGGATTATAAAGTATGTGTGTCATTAGAAGCTATTGTATAATTCTGCCTACAACATGATTTGAAGACACATATACTAGAAGTACAGATACATTTGATTTACCCACACACAAGATTTTTAGGGTAGGCTGAATTAATAGTTCTTCATTTTGGACTGGATCAGAGTTCATGCCTCTGCTAATTTACTACTGGTAGTTATATTTTTAATCTAAGTCAAATATTTCAAAGATTTTCTAGACCTTGATTACCTGATTTATAATGCTCAATTAGGTCATGCTCAGTATAAAGTGTTTAAAAACATCTAAAGCAAATGCAAAGCAAAGTCATTTTCTTAGAAGGTCAAGTCTCTGTCTATGACTTTGGATACCTCAAGATCTGCTTCATAGTTATGTCTTCCTTCTTCCTCCTTGTTAAGTCCCTTCATTGTCATGACAAGGATAATTGCCAGAAGTTCATGCCTATGTCCTACCAACTAAGCACATCCATTATAAGTATTTCATAGTAAAGGACAATTTAATAAAGTTTTTGAAAAGATTTTGGGCTGACGCTGAATCAGATCAATTTGTATCAATATCCATTTCTAAAGCAATCATAGATGACCTGCCCAGCTACTCTGATAACACTCCATATTCAAGGTTAGATTCAATACCTCTAACACTAAATGTAGTGAAGAACTTCTAAGGCCAGGGGGCGGGGGGGGGGGGGGGAGGGGGGTAGGAAGAGGGGAGGGAGTCTTCCCAAGGGAAAATAAAGGTGCTGTTAGCAAAGGAGGAAGTTATGAGGCAGGCAAAAGCTAAAAATAACCTATGTAGGGCTCCCCCTGGTGGAACATAGCAGAGATCCAGAGCTTGCTTGTATTAAAATGAGGGAGGACTTTGAAGGAGTAGTCTACTATGTTAAATCACCAGACATGTAAATAAAGAGAGAACCAGTACACCAGCGCCAATGAATTTGAATATCTGGTTCAATCACTGGTCCCTCATTGCAAAATGTTATCCTTATGTGAGCTGTTTCCTGTTCTATATGGTAGGTTACCTGCAATGCTCATCTCATCTTTAAGTTACTGTAAAAATGTAAGATTGCAATAAATAGGCACAAAAAAGTGATTGACTGTGTGATATTTCAAAAAACCTTATACACTTTGAATTATTCAAGTAGGATTTCAAAACAGTTTGTAATAGGGATGTCCTCTGAGCATCAGTCAAGGACTGATATTTTAGGACTTATCTTTTTGATGTTGTGATAGTTTGGATGGATGGCCCAATGGGATCAGGAGTTTATTAAAACATTAGAACTCTAGTCTCCTGGCTGGAGGAGAAGTCACTGTGGGAAGATCCTAGGATTCAATCCTAAGGTGAGTAAGGGGCTGAAACTGAAATTCTAGCCTAGACATATGCAGAGTGCATGAGCTCTGCCTGAGTTTCCTAGGGTGTGCTTGCTTATGGTGCTGCTGGTGGTATTTCTCTCAGGCATAGATCTGTGAAAGGGGGCCAGATTCTCCTACCATTATGGAAATTCCCCTGGATCTGTAAGCTTCAATAAATTCAATTCCATATGTTTGGTCTGAAGGTTCATCCCAGCAATGTGAAGTTTACTATGAAAGACATCCTTTCAGAGCTATGTTTCTAGGGTGAAGGTCTTTAGGTTGTGGTAATTGGAACTTTAGCAACATGGAAGCCAAAAGGATAAGGGAAAGAGAAAGCTAGACATTCCTGGTAAAACCAATTTACACACACTCATGCTCAAACCCATCCATCCTCATGGCTGAAAAACATGATGGGACAACAGTACAGGCGTAATTCCTAGGCACTGATTCATCATGTGTCAAGAAGCATGGCTCCCTTTTAGTCTGCTTGCTGAAAGTCAATAGCCAGTACCTGGGATACTGAGAATAAAATTGGCATGTGGAAAATAACCATCACTAAAGTAAAAAGTGAAGAACCTCACACAATCAGAAGATATCTTATATATTTAGGGATTAAAGGGATTAGAACTAACTTCTTTTTGTTGAATGAATATGTACTAGGTTCCTCCCATGGGAAAGCATAAGTAATAATTTGACCACAAGTTTACTTTCTGCATTAGGTTGCACCAAGTTTGAGTTCTGGTTCTTGTTTATAATACTGGGCAATTTAATTAACTCATTTGCCTTGGTTTCCCTCTTTTAAACATGAGGTGATAGATATAGTAATGGCTACATGTGGAGGTGTGTACAGGGAACAACTACTAAAACATAAGTACTAATTAATATGTGTTCATTGTGTCTTTGTCCAGCCAGCTCTGATCATGAGTCCATCTTTTATGATATTGAGTTTGAGTTCAGGAGACCTATATGAGAAAAATACTGTTACTGATAATTATTAAATTGCAATGATGATACACACTATGAAGAAGACACTTAGAATTGTGAGAGCTGATAACCTTGGTTTGGGGAACAGGGATGTGACATTTACAGTGATATTTTACAGGCAAAGACTCAGCCAGAGTGGAAAGTTAGCAAAAATGCATAGAAACTGGAACTAGATACACTGTAGCAAGTAGAAGAGAACCGTGTGATTGGACTGGAGAGGCTGGGGCCAGATCATAGAGTGAACAACATTGGAACAACAGAAGTGATGGCCTACAAAGAAGCAGCTGAGAGGAAGTCACATGACATTATACAGTTATGAAAGATTGCTAGGGAGAAAAAGATGGCTGTAGATGAATGAGCATGCTAAAGTCATGAGTGGAAACAGGGACATGGAGCTAACAATAAGTTAGTTTTGCTGACAGAGGGGAAACACAGAAATATCTAGGTTTATTGGTATGGAGGTTTGAATGTCAAATGTATCTGATAGACCCATGTGTTTGAATACTTAATCCCCAGTGGTGCTTTTGGGAAAGGTTGTGAAATGTTTAGAAGGTGAAGCTTTGCTAAAGGAAGTGTGTCACCATGGCCAGGCATTGAGGGGTTACAGTCCCTCATGATGTGATGATGTGATGCTGGCTTCTTGCCCTAGCCATGGTTTCCCTCTGGATGGAGGACATTGTCTTTCTGGACATAACAGTTCTTACTTTAGTATGTAGTTAAAAGTCCCACTAGGTTTTGGATATATGCAATTAGAGATGAAAGTTTTATTTTAAGCACACTGACCTATCAGAGTTTGGATGGCATAAGAATGGGGAGGGAGAGAGAGGAAGACAGAAAAGGAAGATATTACTTAGCTCCAAAATGCTTCATTGGAGCCAGGTGTGATGGTACATGCCTTTAATCTCAGCACTCGGGAGGCAGAGGTAGGATGATTTCTGTGAGTTTGAGGCCATCCTGATACTACATAGTGAATTCTAGGTCAGCCTAGGTTAGAAAGAGACCCTACCTTAAAAAATCAAGGAGATGCTTACTCATCTCATCAGCCTTGATGAGAGGTGTGAATGTTTGGATACATTTGACCTGTAGTGATTCTGCAATAAACATCAGTTCCCTTAACTACTCTTAAGATTTAATTAAAAAAAAAATGCTTGATAGATGCAATATGCCATGCCTGATATGGCAGCAAACTTATATAGCTTTTCCAGGATTTCCTAAATGTTCTGAAAATACCAGCTCTATTCTCTGATGCACTGTGATTACTTAGGATAAGTATGGCTCTGCAGTGGCTTCACAGTACTAAAATACAGAAGCCAGGTGAGTCACTCATCTGTAAGCCTTTCACATGACCTCATATTTAGCAGGCACTTAAAAGTGCAGGGTTCTTTCTGCAGCTGTTCAGCCTGTTCTGAACCCAAAGCACCTCAGATTAAGGGATTTTGACTCCTTTGAGATTTGACAGTAGTAGTAAACTTAAGCTTTTGAGGCAGCAGCAGGTGCCTTGGAGTCCTACACAAACAGGACAAAATCTTGCTTTTATTTAAGGAGGGGGAAGCAGAGCCTGCCTTTTATCACTGAAAATTTATCTATGTATATTATTCATTTCCAGAATAAAAAGCTGTTTACTTGCTTTTTATAATTTCCATGCCAGCTTCCCTTATCAAATTTCTCCAGCTCAAATTTCTGTGAAGCAACCTTTAACATCTAAGGTCAGGTAAGAGGCCAAAAGGTTCACCTATTCAAACTGGGAAGAGAAAGATATTTGTGAATGATATTGGTAAAGAGAAATCCTGAAAAATCTTATGTAAAAGTTTGTGGTAGTTTTGTAAATATACCTTTATATTTTTCTATAACACATAGGCTTCATCACACAAGGGGCATTAAAAATGTGCCAGCATTTTAAATTATTGCTCAGTGTTAACTCATCCATTACAATATGAATGGTATGGTAAAATATTCCATTTTCTGAGTAAATGCCTTTGATAAAGGCTTTATTGAAGACTCACCTCCTGATCCACAGATAGATAGGAAGTTCCCTCCTAAGCCTACCCTAATATGTTGGCAAGTCCTATCCATGCAAGCCCTTGGTAAATTCAGTGGAAACAGCAAGCAGCTGCTCACCAACACCCACCCCAAAGAAAGAACAAGACATTTCTCACATATCTCAAGCTGCTTTAAATGTTCTTTCTTTGGCAAAGACGAAAAAAAAAAGAAATATATTTTTGGCCTCTAAACCTTTTCCTACCCATGTGTATTTCTGGGGAAATGTTATCCATATGGTTTGAATTGCCTTCTCCATAAGTCATTATGAATGCTTTGCACTAGGAACTTTTCTGATGACCAAGGAGCCTTCGGAGACATTTCTAAATGGCCCTCTTAGACATTTTTTTTTTCATGGAAACACAGAGGCTAAACACATCCAAATGCAAATGAACGAAGATATGAAAAGGTTGGAATTTTATTCAAAACTCAGAAGCCATAAGGTTCCCAGTGAACCTTAAATCTATCAGATGCAAAACCTTCCTATCCTGCAAAGGCAATGGCTAGCAAATCTTCTATTGGCCTGCAATAAACAATGATTTACATTTAGGGTTGAGTACAGTGATTCCACTAAATTCCTAGGTTTTACAATCTCCACAGGTTTTCTCCATTATTTTCTGAGGACACAATAGAGATTTTTGTCTGGAACATGAATGTAGACTTCCTTGATCCATCACATACTGAATAAGCTGCATTTTGGTATGCTATTCAAGTTTTCTAAGACCCAGTGCTAGGATATCATGGAAAAGTGGAGTTGCATTATTTGCTTAATCTCACACATAGTGCACTTTGAAGACAAAGATTTATTCTAGGCTTTCCCTGAGTTTACTCTGCATCTGAGAATGACCTTGCCTTTTTGATCCTCCTGCCTCTATCTTCCAAGTACTGGGATTACTGATTGTACCACCATGCTTGGTTTTTGATGTTATCATAACCCGAGGGAGGAAACTCTAGGCTTTGTGCATGGCAGGCAAGCATATTGCCATATGATCTACATATATTTCCCCTCACACAGCATTTAGAGACATATGAACAATAATACATAAAACATTATTAGTGAGGCTTGATGTCTGGTAAAAGTTCAACAATTTATTTTATTTTCTTGTTCTCTTTCTGCCTAATGGTATTTGGAACTAGGAAGAGTTCTATGCTTCCTGAGCAAAATGTAGATTGTTTTGAGTTAGAAGAAGAATAATTGAACATTTTTCCATGTTATGAAGTACCATCCTTCTTAGACATCTTGAACAGAGCTCACCTTGGGAAACTAACTGTAAAGAAAAAGGTAGGAAGAAGAATTTATTTTTGTCTTGGTTCTTATCTGGATAGGGTGTCTCAGACTGATTTTAGCTCTGAGATGGAGGTGGTTGGGAAACAGAGTGAAACAGGATGGAGAAATAAAGGATGAAATGTGTAACATACAGGGAGAAAGAGAGGAAAAGATGATGAAAGGGAGGAAGGGAGAGGACATCATAGCAACTGTGGCTGAATACCCACAGATGTATTTCTTCAAAGTTGGAACCAGTCAGGATTGCTTCAGGAACACCTAACAAGGATCTGAGCCCAGGCCAGAAATTACTGAAAGGGGGAAAAATGTTCCCCAAGTAAAGTGGGAGGTTTCCATCTGTCAGAAAGAGAACCACTAGGTCAATGGCCAGAGAGCTGTCCGTGGTGCTGACACCCCCTCTCTTCGATTTCAGAGGAAAGCAGAGATAGAAATGGCTTCTGCTGCTCCCTCTCCTCTCTCTCTCCCTCTCTCCCTGCGTCCCCCCATCCCTCCCCCTACCCTTTCTCTGTCTCTCCCTCTCTCTCTCTCCAGACTGATTCCGTATAACTATGTCTCTTCTATCTCTATTTCCCTTTCCTTCTTTGTCAAGTGTATATACAATTTCTTCAAGCTCCTAGTCCACCACACAAACATTTCTCTTTCATTTTGTTTCAAGATTCCCTTCCCACGTTTCTACATTGGTTCCTAGATCCTTTCAGGCCTTCCTAGTGGTCACATCTTTTTCCTATCATCTCTATGTTATATATATATATATATATATATATATATATATATGTATATGTATATATGTGTATATATATATATATATATATATATATATATATATATATATATATATATATGTAAGGAATCATAATAACAGATAAGATGCCTTGTGTATTTGTGTATTGACTGCATAGGAAGGACCGTCCTAAGTGCTTTTACCTACACCAAATAAGTCAAAATACCACGCCAAACCTATTAGAAAATCAATTATTTTAGAGGTGAGAATGTGAAGACCAAGGGCTCATTTGGGCTGAGATCGCGTAGAGACAGGGTCCTGCGCACGCCAGAGCCTGCACTTTTTACTGGATCTGGGTTTCTTTACCTTTCCTAACATTTCTTTATAGCTTCCTGCCCTTCCTCGGGTGTCTTCTTGATGCTGCGTACACTTATGGAATCTTCAGGTGACCAGGGATCCGTACTTTGATGTTGTTTAAGCCTTAAGGGAAGCAAAATAGCAAAGGCACAGAACACATAGAGTATGGGGATTAGATCATGCAAGGTCTTCTTTTTCCCTTCAGGGAGAGGCCCAGCGTCAGCAACTCTTCGCCAGCCCCTCGGGCTGTGTGCGAGTATACCGCGGTCTATATTCTAGTGTTGGTTCTGTAGCCTGGCCTCTTCCCTGCCTCTGGTGGTCTCCAGAGAAGTTTGCATTCCCTTCCCTCCAGCCTCCCACCCACTCCTCCATCCTGCCCACACAGAGCTGCTTCATTCTGGGAGGTTCCCAGGGCTCTCGCCTGCACAACCCAAACACTCCAATTCTCACAGACACACTAGCGGATACACCGGCATCCCCTGACAAATCCAACACCCGACTCACTCTCTCTCTCTCTATATATGTATGTATAGTCACCCAACACCCGTACACTCAGAATCACCCAGACACTCGCGACGATGGCAGTTACAGACCCTGTCAAGACCACCGGGATTTGCGGTGTGCGCGGACACAGTCCCCTTTGGATGCACACAGACACACGCGTGCGCGCGCCACTCTGTCCCCAGAACCATGCGACTCCCCAAGTGGCTCAGCCTCTGCCCACCCAGGCTGCCCCTCCCTCCAGGCTGTCTCGCTCCTCTCCTCCTTCTCCCATCTCTTCTTCCTCTGCCTAAAGATGTACAAAACACTCCTCGGGATAAACCCGGGCGCTCGGCTCCTCCCTGCCAGCCCCCGGCAGCAGCTCCCCCATTCATTTTCGCCCGTCGCCGGCCAAGTCCCTCCCCCTGCCTTAGCCCGGCCTCCGCTGCTCCCCGCCCGGAGACCGCGGGACTTGGACTTCCCTCTCCATTCGCCAGCCGCCTCGCTCCCGGTCCCCGCCGCTGCGAACTGATCTGGAGCGGGGGGGGGGGGGGAGGAGGTGGAGGAGGAGGAGGAGGAAGAGGAGGAGGAGAGCGCAGGCGAACCCAAGAACCGCGGGGAGAGAGCCCGAGGCACGGGGAGTAGCGACCGCCTTCCGGAGCTGGGATTCATGCCTGTCCTCGGGACTAGCGAAGGGGACTTTACGGCTGAGTATGAGCCAGGCTGCTAGGAGCCAGGTACCCCCACGCCTGCAGTCCTCGCGCCGTCCCCGGTATGCGAGCTGGACGCAGGGCTCTCCCAAGTTCCCACCGAACCGAATAAAAAGCGTCAGCCCGCAGCTCTTCGCCAAAGACGGACATTGACTCCAGGTAAGCGAGGCGACGCCGGGCGCAGCGCCCCTGCAGCCCCGCTGCCCTTGGAGCCGGCTGGACCGCAGCCCGGAGAGCCCAGCCGGGGAGCCCCTGCTCGGGCTTCCCCTCCCCCTCCAAGCACCCTCGGCCCGGCTTCGGAGGACCCGAGTCTCTGGAACTTGGGCTCCTAGGGTTAAATGCGGGTTTAGTAAGTGGCGTGTGTGCCCTCGCACGCTCTTGACGAGTGCACGGTGCTGGGAACTTGAGGTGGTGGTAGAGTGTCTATGTGTGTGCGTTCTCGCTGGCTTTGATGTGTGTGTGTGTGTGTGTGTGTGTGTGTGTGTGTAGGGGAAGAGGTGAAGAGAGGTCCTATAACCTACTTTCATCTCACGATGTATGTATGTGTGTGTGTGCGCGCATATGTGCGTACGTGTGTGTTTGTATGTGTGTCTTTTTAACTAGATCTCTTCAACATGCTCAGAATGAAATGAGATCCTTACTAGAGGATCACGTAGCCATTGGAAAACCTGCTGTGGACTTCCTCTTCGGTCTCTGGGCTTGGGTTTGGGGGGAAGATGTTGGGAATAGGGATTGTATCTTATCGAGTCCAATGTTGGTACCTTTGAAGAAACATTTCTCCAAATGAAGAATTCGTGCAGCACACTTGGTCCCCGCCGTTTAAAATGAAAGAGATATGTCCAAACCCCAGAGCAAAGGAGACCCTCCTGCCCCTTTAAATTTCACACTGGGCAAATTCCAGGATTCTGATGGGAATTTGGAGACACTGGGCACGGGGTGAGTGAGAGAGGGAGGAGGAAGTCAGCGATCTCCTTCTCTCCTCTGGATCTTGGCAGTTCTGGGTAGAGAAACAGCAGCCTCACAGCACCTCCTGCTTCTGGGCTTTGGGTGAGGGTCTGAGCAAGTTAGCATGGACACGCTCGGGGCAGGATAAAGCATCCTGGGACTGCTCCTCCCTCACAGCTGCACAGGATACCAGAGAAAATGCCATTTAGGAGAAGCTTTGTAGATGTGGACACAGCCTTCCTTTCCCATCATAGGCAGACTTGGGAAGCCCCCAGAGAATCACTTCCAAAACTGTCCTCCTCCATGGCTCCACGAAGTTAGGAGGATACTGGGAAAAAACCGTGAGGTGGTGATGGTGGTGTGTCCTAAGAGAGGCGTACAGTTTTCAAAGGTCTGCGAGTAGGGAACCCATACCAGAATGTGTTGAGAGGTGATTTAAACTACTGTCTGGTTTGCATTTCACATTTCATGCTTAGCTCTAAATTATTACCCAGGGCAAGGGTGCTTGGAAGGATCTCAATTAAGGACACAGTTTGTATTAAGACTCTCCTTTCTAATTCCTCCACCTTTTAGGAGTTTCCATAGCGTAGTGCCTTGGCCACCCTAAGCAGGTACTGTTGGGCTCTGGCTCTGGGGCCAGCCATTGATTTGATTCCCAGCTGCCTTTTAAAGGCTTGCATGCCCTGCTCAGCAAAAAATGCTGAGTTTTACTGCTGTTAGCATGGCTTCCAGACTCGGCAGCTGTTACTTTCTCAAGGTAAGCAGCAGCTGTTTGGCTTGTAAGCAGCGAAGCTAGAAGACACTGCTGGGATGGTGGGTTGCAGTGTCTTGAAAGGACTGCTGAAAAGGCCTCTTGGGAAAGAAAAATTTAAGAATATATGTGCTTTAAAATTATATATATGTATGTCTTCTGAGGAGAGATGAAAGCAAATGACTGTTTGCAGGAACCTGCCCTGGCGGGTGGGTGACTGTTCTGCCTGCAGGCACATGCAGACATACCATTCTCTCTGGCTATAGACTGCTCTTTCAGGTTGAAACCTTCACAGGACCATAGGCAGAAAGTCGGCTTCAAAAATCTAAGGTTAGATCACAGCTTCCTAGTTAATTTGGGGGCGGTGGGTTGAAGGCAGAGGAGGAGCTCCAATGTTGGGAACTGATTTCATTTCCCCTCTTTTGCAATATAGCAGATTGAAGCTGGAAGGAATATTAAAGAGCAAACAAAACAATCAGCACTCTCTGGCCCAGAGAGGGGATGAAAATTTCCAAACATTTTGTAGCAAATATGTGGCATGCCCAGGACTAGAACTCAAGTTGCCTGTCAGCCATACCCATAATCCATCACCCTACTCAGGGAACTCAGGGACTATGTACTATCTACTCCTGTCTCCCCGTTATGCACCCCCCCACCCCAAGACAATTGCTTGTCTTTCCTCATCAAACGTCACATTTAAGACCTCCATAGGGAAACAACCTTTAAGAAAAAGGGCCTCAGTCACTCTTGCGGTTATACCCATGCGCTTGTGTGGGCGTGCATGCACACACACACACACACACAGAAGGAATTGGGAAAGGGAGAGATAGAATATAGATTCTTTTTCAGGTAATTATACATGCACAGGGACTTAAGACTTACGTGATAGACCTCAGCAGAGCATTTGAACTGTCTTGGACTCCTTAAGTGGAAAACTTTGCTTTCTACAGAGCAAAGTGCATATTTTACAACCTGCAAATACTTCAGGCAAATTAGTTTCTTTTTATGTTAATTAAAATCTCATCTCTATACATGAATGTTTACAGGGACATGAGCATATGTAAACATGTGTAAGCATACATGCACAAATGCATGTGTACACATATGTGCACAAATGGGACCACATTCCTTAAAAAGAGTAATTGTAACCTCTGTATCAAATTCTGTTTCCTCATATGAAATCATGGTTTTTAATAGAATTGGGGTTCATTACTCCAGGGAAAGGGAAATATAAAGCTCTTTGAAACACAGACTCTTTAAAAAGTGGAATCAGACTTGTTCAAAAGAGTGCTCCCATTCTCTTTAAGTGCTCTTTCTGGGGTACAGGCAAGTACTGAGACATCTGAAGGTTTTAGGCCCATCAGCAATCAAATATGCCTTTTTCCAAATGCAGGCTTTTTTGGGCCTGGATAGGATTTTAGCTCCCAGAAGGGGGAGCTGTGACTCCATTTCAATTGAGGAGAAATAACTGAGCTTCCAAATCTGCTGTAGGACCCCCATGGAGTTCAGAAGGTCCAGCTCAGGCTGCAAAGAATGTATTTGGAACCTCACAGGTGGGGATGGCAAAAATGCTTCCCGTTCAATTCAAGTAGAACATCTCTTTCTCGTGCTTTCCAGAGAGTTTGTGTTACTGGCTCAAAAGTCCTCTGTTTCTGTGAACAGGTCTCTGCTCAAAAGGCCATTCAGTTGTGTGACAGTATATTTTCTGATTTGCCTCTGCTTTTCCCCTCCCTATTCCTTAAATGACAGACATTATCAGTACATGTCATCTAACCAGGCTCCTAAGGTTAGACCTATCCCTTTCCTGTCCCTACTTCCCCTTTACAAAATTCCACCACTTAATAAATTACTGAGTGAACTATTACTTAGCATATAAGTAATAATGTGCAGGTCAGGTGAAGAGATGAATCATCCAGTATAATTTTTCAAACAGTTATACCCATTGTTTTGCATTTTAGTTCTTAATTATGAAGGACAATAGATACCTTTATCATGCTTTCTCTATTTCCCACCCACTTTTATTTTGTAAGATCCTACTCGTATTTTAAGATCCAGCTCTAATAACCCTTCCAAGACACCTTCTCAAGACCTTGTTCTGGAAATAACCTGTATCGATATAATATCTTTCGAATCAATTTACCTTCTGTGCCTACTTGCCCTGTTGTGTAGCTCCATGGGGATAGGTCTCTTATTTCATTATGTTCTTCAGGAACATTTTTTGAAATCCCTGGCAACTGACACATAGTCATCTCTCTATCATTGTTTGCATTTGTCTGTCATGTACAGTTTCAACAGCACCTGTCATTTCTTCTGCTTCTTTTGTCTCTTACACTTTCTCTCAGATATTTGTTTCATTTTCACTCAAAGCAATGGAATTATGTCTTCAATATAATTCCACTGGTACAGTGTAGGGATCCCAAGCATGATGCAAACAGTTAGACTGATATTCTACTTGGAAGTGGACATTGAACCGGCAGTTCCTCAGGATCTTTAGTTTTATTCTATTTTAATCTCCCTTGCTGCTTAGTGAGACAGATTCTCCTTCTGAGCAGAAGAGGAAAGTGAAGCCCATGCCATTTAGCTTGTCCAAGGTCACATAGGCAGGAGAGCAAGAACTTGAACCTAAGTTCTCCCTGTTTGAGCCTCTTTGCTCTTCCACTGCACAATGAGATCTACTTGTTCCATGGATGCCAAACATAGCTGAGGCATATTATATTTTTTATTTTTTGCTATTTTATTTTATTTTTTAAATTTTTTAAAATTTTTATTAACATTTTCCATGATTATAAAAATATATCCCATGGTAATTCCCCCCTCCCCCCCCCCACACTTTCCCCTTTGAAATTCCATTCTCCATCATATTACCTCCCCATCTTAATCATTGTACTTACATATATACAATATCAACCTATTAAGTATCCTCTTCCCTTCCTTTCTCTCCCCTTTATATCTCCTTTTTAACTTACTGGCCTCTGCTACTAAGTATTTTCCTTCTCACGCAGAAGCCCAATCATCTGTAGCTAGCTAGGATCCACATATGAGAGAGAACATGTGGCACTTGGCTTTCTGGGCCTGGGTTATGAGGCATATTATTAATGCTGAAATTGATGGTACAAAGGTGTCGTGGAATTATTGAATTAATAAAACCACACTATTTTCTTAGAGAAATTTCCCTGAAGAAACCTCTCAAGATTTTTTTAATGACTAACCCTTTTTCTGTGGTCAGAAATCAGAAATGATTTAGGTACTGTACATGACACATACAGTTTGTTTTAGTACTATTAGTGATTTCAGTACCACACAAGCCAGAATGTTTTATTTGAAGACATTTGTAAGATATTTTCTTATTTTTAGCCTAAATCTGCCTTCTAGCTATGTCTCTGGAATCACACAAAAAATTCTCTCCTAGTTATCAAGCCTTTACATATTATGCAAGTATAATCTCATCACTGTAATTATTCTCTTCTTGAGTACAAGGGCCCACCTCCACAACTCTGATTCCTTTGGCATTCATTTTGAGGATCTATATCATAGAGGATAAATGTCTATGAACATTCGGCAGGTCATCCCACTTGGATGGCTTAGAAGCAACAAAGGCTGAGGTGAGGGGACCTGAAATTAGATGAAGATTTTTTTAAAAAGCATTTATTCATTCAGTTTGTCAGTAAATATTTATTGAATATCCATCATTTGGCAGGCATTCCTCTAGGATAATACTATTAAATAGAACTTTTTGAGACAGTTCACTGTGCTAATATGATAGCTACTAACTACGTGTGAGGACTGAAAGTTAAATATACTTAGCACTCCTGGTGATCCGAGTTTTTGATTTAGTATATGTGTGTTGATTACTTACTTCAGTAAGTAATATCTATACATGAATTAGTGAATGGTCCAAACCTAGACATGAGGAATGTAGCATAAACTTTTTTCACTACAGCTTGTGCTTACTGGGCAGAGGTTGGGGGAGCACAGATGCCCAAAAAATAAGTAATCAAATAGACAGAAAGCAATTTGATTTATATTAAATTTAACACAAATAATTAGGGAACCTATGCTAGAAAGAAATTTGAATATACAGTGTAACTTTAGATAGTATTAAAAAAAGCCATTACTAAGGAAGGAACATTGAGGTGGAGATTTAAATAGAAAGAAATACGCCCTGTGCTCATGTGGGATGAAGGATATTAGAGATAGAAAGAAAAAGAAAGGTAGAGTCATGACACACAGAAGGTTAAAATGTTTAAGGATAAAATAAAATTCAGTGTAGCTGAAGTTTTTGAATGAGCATAAAGATGTGAGATGAGGAAGAAAGACAGATAGAGGCCAGACTTCAAGTGCCTTGTTGAATGGAGTTAAAGGTCTTGATATGTCTCCTTTGACATCTCCCTAGCTTTAGTTTGGAGGCCCTTATCATGTACTCTTGAGATTTTAACATGTCAATTTTTTTCTCATCTGGAGTTTACTACAATATTCTAGAAATCTATAAATCTAAAAGGAGAAGCAAACAACAACAGGTAATTGAAGTGAAATCTAGTGGAAATTGGTAAGAAAAAAATGGCACCAGTTTCAATCTTCAATTATTTGTCCTGTATCCTTTCATGAAAGACCTTGAACAAAGTGATTTGGGATACACTGCTGAACCCTGATAAGTGCTGGAAATCTAATAGATGATATCTTAAAATCCACAAGTATCATTCATAATGAAATTATAATTATCACTTTAGAGTTTCATAGAGTTTTGAGGAAAAGGAGGACTGCAGGGAGAAACATGAATGGAGACAGCAATAAGGATAATGGCAGGTACTGCAAGGTCTTGGTGACCATTTTACATGCTTTTTATTTACAAATTTCATATTGTAAGAGCACCTGGCCGTAAGGCTTCTGACTCAGGCCCTACCAGTGGGTAACAAGACTTGTGACGTGCCTACCTACCTTTTTCACTCCTTTGCTTTGCCTTTTGTATATTTATAAGGGCCACACTGTGGCTTGTCTCATGGAAGAGGTACTGGTAGGCTCTGTAGAAATGCTGTGTGACAGAATTTTTGTGAAAGCAGAGTGAAACCCATACTTGGTATGCATGCTTCATCAGCAGATGTAGCCATCCTCTCAAAGATGCACAATTCTTGAAAGAAGTTGTACCTCACTGTACACTTTGTGAGTCAAGACAGGGTGACTGAATGGGATAGATGGTGATCCTGCCTCACTGGTATGACTCTTAATATCAAAGCCATTAAGTGTTAACATAAAACCCACTATCCTCCTGGAACACAGCGACCCAAAAAGACTGTCTACAAATCCATAGACAGTCCTTGATACTGAGGGGCAAAGAAGACAATTAAGAAAATAATGAGGCCAAGGAAAAGTGAAATTAATTTTTTTTCCATGAGAGTGAAGGGGATATTTGTTTCCCTGGGGAACCATCTTTTGGAGATTGCAGGTGGCCTTGAGGAGAACAGACTGAATAAGGCTGGGTGTGTGGATGTGAAGAGTGGGAAGTTAGCAGACTTGCCTGCTACCTACACATAGGAATGGGTCTGATGAAGGCATGTAATCTATCATTCCGTTCCTATGGAATGCAGGGCTGATTGCAACTATGTTGGCACCAACTGGGGAATAGCTAAGCAACTGTATTCCCTTAAGGGTGGAAGGTGGATTCATAAGGCAGTAATAAAAGCAAGTTGCAGTCATTTTATCTGGTAAACTGTAAAGGTTGGGACAGCAGGACTTCAAGTAAATGACCCACCTTAAAGCTAGAATCATTTGTATGGGTTAACCTAATACAGGCCCCAAAGAGTTTCTGACATTCATAGCCTCTGCCAATGAACCAGTGAGAACCTCTATGAAAAAGAATAAATTCTGGGGATAATATGGAATAGCCAGCATGAAGAATATTAACTGATTTAGAGGGAAGAAGGGCACATGTCCAGGAGATGACTACATTCTAGAGTACCCACCCTTCTAAGAGGTGAGGGTACAAGTCTCCATTCAACGAATTAGAAATCTTTAAAACTAGAGGAAATACTAATGAGTTTTGGTTTATGTCTCAACATAAGCCAAGAGGAACATTTTGAGAACTGTGATGGGACAGCATTAAACAAGTACCTTGCTGTACCATACTGGGTGAACTAAATTTCTCACGGCATTTGATGAGATCTGAGTTTACAGGCACATTATATGGAAAGGACTTACAAGGAGCCTTGCTGGTACTATATAAATATCTGCACAGGCACAACTGCCATTATAAAAAGGAAAATCAGCACTTTGGTATGGTGAGGAGTATAGGAAAATGATTGAAAAATAGATTGCCTGGCATGGGTTGGTAATAACGGTTTTGCTACTGGCACACATTTGGAGACCTGACTCTTTCAGATGAAGTGGTCCTCGTCAAATGCCATTTTCAGAGACAGGCAAGGCTGGGAAAGGCTGAGAGGGGTCATAAAGAATTTTATTCTGAGTGCATATCAACGGGACAGCAGCATTCAAAGTCCAGTGAAGCCTTACAAATGATTTCTGAAAATATTAGCAGGTCAGTCACAGTTTTGCTTGTCTTTTCCTTTCTTTCTTGACTGTAGGAAACATACATTTCTACAGGGCATGGGATCTGTACCTGCAATCTGCAGCATTAGTTGAAATGCCACTATTTTAAAACCATTCCTGAAATTGGGCCAATGTATATGAAGCATGTCACATATTCTTATGCTATGATAATACTTGGTACTTGATAGATTACTTGTTGGGTATTCTCTCTCTCTCTCCATATATATATATATATATATATATATATATATATATATATGCGTGTGTGTGTGTGTGTGTGTGTGTGTGTGTGTGTGTGTGTGTAATCCCTCTATCTACAGATAAGAAAACTAGGGCACAGAGCAGTCATGCTACCTGTCTAAAGCCACATAACTGGAGTCAGTGGTGTGCTATGAAGGATTTGGATTCATTTCTGACTGGAAAGCATAGTGACTGAAAACTGAGTATTACTCTGATTACCTGTACTTCTCCTTAAGAACTGTCTGACCTTGGCCAGATAACCTGTCCCCATGTTGCTTTCTTTATCTGTCAAATGAGAATAACAGTAGCTACTCCGTGTGTGGAAGTGAAATGGGAATTTAATGAGCTTATACAGTGAGTGTTTCAGATCACTGGCATATCATTGCAGCTATGTAGCATTAATTGTCATTGCTCTTATTATGGCTGCACCCTGTTGTATCAGATTGAGTGTAGTCTATCCTCGAACTGGAATTATCATACATGAAAGAGATCACTTTTAGGTTTGAGGCATGACCTTGCAAAGGACCTTTCACAATCATTGTGACCAACCATCCCCATCTTCCCACCGCACAGCATAGCACCGTGACAGCAGTCATTGTAGGAGAGACTGAGCAAGTAGAGAAAGACACAGAATGTGCAGAATTACTAAGCCAGGCTTTTAAGATCTCTGCATTTCCATGGTTCAGAAAGCAGATGTCGACAGAAGGTTATCTACCATCAAAGTTGAAAGTCATTTTCCACATAGTCAGGTTTAATTTTGTCTCATTTTTGCTGTTTCTTACTTTACATGTAGAACCTTTGCCCCTTAAGATCAAACAGTACCTGAGTTGGCCCAAGACCCCAATACCCTTCATTGCCTCTTTTGGTACCTCTTCACTTGATTTTCTAACCTATTAGGCCACTGTATCCACCAGATTCACATCAGAGACTGAGTGATTAGCAGCTGGTTGGATGATATAAGGACTCTGCATTTTTTAAATAGTTTTATTTATGCGAGAAAGAGCTGCGGGGGGGTGGGTGAGAGAATGGGCACTCCGGAGCCTTTTATTTCTGTAAGCATATTCAAAGTGCATGTGTCACTTAGGGCATCTGGTTTCATGTGGGTGCTGGGGAATCAAAGTCAGGCTGGCAGGCTTTGCAAACAAGTGCCTTTAACTGCTGAGCCACCATCTCCCCTGCCTGTTCTGTGGACTCTGTATTTTCATCCTCATGATTCACTTTTGTATCATCATTGACAATTTTTTTTATCAAATGCTTGCATGTATTGACATATTTTATCCCAATTAATCTTTATCATACTACTCAATTTGCAATTATTTTTTATTTTTTAAATTTTTGTTTTTTATTATTTTTACTTATTTATTTGAGAGTGACAGACAGAGATAGAGGCAGATAGAGAGAGAGAGAGAATGGGCATGCCAGGGCCTCCAGCCACTGCAGACAAACTCCAGATGCATGCGCCCCCTTGTGCATCTGGGTAATGTGGGTCCTGGGGAATTGAGTGCTTAACCGCTAAGCCATCTCTCCAGCCCTCAATTTGCAATTATTTTAACCAATTTCCCCATGGGGACATTGTATCTCAGAGGTTAAAAGATCCACTGTTTTTTAATAAAGGCGGCAGCATCAGATCTTAAGTCCATGTTTGTCATGAACATGATATGTAATGCTCTTTTACTAAATTGCTGTCCATCCTTCTACTAGCTTAAGGGAGTGTTTAGTCCTCTCAGCAGCGTGGTGGCTTCTGAAGGTAAAGTTTGATGATTAAACTGGATAGCTGTTGTCCTGGGAGTGGGTCAGTCTTTCAATTCTTCAGCTGTTGTATCACACAGGCTTTGCCCTTAGTTCTGACCTTCCTTATTCTTGAATGAGGAAAGGCATCTCTTTTATATATTTCAGGATATGATATAAAGGGTACCGCTGGAAGGAGGCGTCTTCAACTTCCTTAGCAATCTGCATTTTAGTTCTCTCCTTTTTCTGTTAGTATCATGAATATCTTCCACTCTTCCTGTGCATTTTGGCTGACAACTTCATAGCCTCTTAAAATAGTAATTTGGCTTCACAATGCATCTGCAGAAAGCCTTAGCTTAGCCTGTTTATTTGTACCTTTAAGTTGTAGAAGTTCAAATTCTGCTGAGACCAGGGCCAACAGTTATAGAAAAAGTTGCTTCCTAACTGTAAGCCAGAGCCAAATGGCAAGATCCTAATTTTAATGGGAATAGTAACTCAAAACCTACCTCTGAGAGCAGCATCACTTTTAAAAGCAGCTCAGGAAATAGGGTGCAAATTGCAAGCATTTGGACAGGCAGATGTTGTAAGAAAATGTATATATTTTGAGTGTCTTTCTGCCTGTTTATATCTCTTCACTGAGGCACACACACACACTCATATGTATAAAGAAGGAAGGTATTGAATATAGTTGAGAATAGGGAAGATACTGTTCTTTTTATGAAGCTTCGTGAGTCCTATATTTTCATTTTAAAGTCTAAGAAAGAATACCAATTTTGCTTATTATGCACTTATTCTGCACCAGACATTGTTCTAGGAGCTTTGAAAATGAGAGTGAGCAAAAGTGACCATGACTCTAACCCTGTCTTGGAATTAAGGGAGAAGATATTGTATAAATAAGTAAAAATGTATATGTGTGTGTGTGGGGGGTGATAAGAGTCATGGAGAAAATAAAAGAAGGTTAGAGAAGAAGGCAAGTCGGATAGATGGTATGGTGGGAAATATGGTTTGCGAAGATGGGAAAAGGAAACCTTCACAGAGATGTCGACTTGGGAGCAGAGTTTGGTGAGAGAGCAGGAAGAGAGCCAGGGACAAAAACAGGGAAAGAACACTCTAGGGAGAGAAAGCTAAAAACAGTTAACTAGGTGGTGTACACGTGCTCAGGCAGTGTAAGGAGACCAGAGACCAGTGTGACCACTAAAGTGAGCCATGGACCATGAGGGGAGATATTATCAGGACAGCAGGAATTCTTTCTCTCTCCTGTTCCATATCTCTTCTGTCTCCCCTTTGTCTTTCTCTAGTGGAAGTTATTTGTCTCTCCCTATCTTAAAAACAAAAAATTAGTCCATGAGCAAGCATAAGGACCTACTTCAAAAATTAAAAACAAATAATCAAAAATTGTAACTGTCTGGATAGAAATTGGCCTCAATATTCAAGACCTCGAAGTGCCTAGCAATACTTACACATGACCCTTATGATAGGAGAAAAAGATGATGACATCAAATTAAAAGAGAGACTAATGGAGAGAGGGAGGGGATATGACAGAGAGCAGAGTTATGAAAGGGAGAGTGGAGTAAGGGAGGGAAATACCATGTTTTGTTGTCTGTAAATATAGAAGTTGTCAATGAAAATATAGATATATATAAAAGAAATAGAAAAAAGAAAAGAAAAAAATGTGTAAATGCTTCTAATTTTTATTTTATTTTATTTTTTTCAAGGTAGGGTCTCACTCTAGCTCAGGCTGGCCTGTAATTCACTATGTAGTCTCAGGCTGGTCTCAAGCTCATACTGATCTTCTTGCCCCTGCCTGCTGAGTGCCTGGCCTAAATGCTTCTATTTTTAAGACACAGCCCAATTTAAGAAGTCTTTGTGGGGGAGAATGAAAAGTAGAATAAAAGCAAGTCCATGTGATGGACAACCCTAGGGATCTCAATGATGATATTTGAGGATCACCTTTATATGTTCGAAGGCACAGTGATGATAGAAAGTATTGTCTTTGTATCATTAAATGGGCTAATAGCAGGATCTTCCCTTACAGCACTAAACAAAATGTCTCGTATATATTCAGTACTCCGTAAATGGCACTTAAGGCATTTTCCCAATCTTAGTGTGCTGTTAAAGAAATATGAAAATACTAAACCTCAGAGACAGCATGGTTGCTTAATAGGATGCACACATTTCAGAGCAGCTATCTTTGGTAATGGATTATGAATGAATTTATTTTTTCCTTGATACTTACATGTATTTCCTAATATTCTATAATGAATGCACATTACATGGGCAATCAACACGTTAATTAGTAGGATGAGTGGGGTCAGTGAGCAACTCATGGTGAGAAGAACTTATAAAGAGAAGCATAAGTATGGTTTTCTTCACTTTTTGCATACACATGTATGTTGTGTGTGCATATAAATATGGATGATTTTATGAGTACAAATATGTGTGTGTGTGAAATACTGAGGTGGAAATTGGCTGCCTTCCTCAGTCACTCTCCATCTTATTTTTGAGATAGAATCCCTTACTGAACCTGCAGACTTCTCACTTGGCTATAGCAGATAGGTAATAAGCCCCATGGTTCTCTTGTGTCTGTTTCCCCAGCACAGGGATTATAGGCATACACTGTAACATTTGGACTTTATGTGAGTAGAGGGCATCCAGACTCTTGTCCTCTTGCTTGCACAACATGCACTTTCCCCAGTGAGACACCTTCTCAGCCCATTTATTATACTTTTGTGGGATTTGAATAAGATATTCCAAACCATTAAAGCATCTCTTTAAATCAACTTTAATTATTTTATTTTCTGCCATGGGTTTCTGAAGTTTCACTTCAAGGTTGAGCCACTCTGTTGAGCCCTTTGCAAACCAAACATGACTTAGGCACATGCTGAGGTTTTGGGGGGAAGAGAAGGCCGTTGTCCCTCTCCCACCACAAAACATGACATATATCTGCTACTAGCAGATGAAATGCACTTAAGAAAATGTGTGCCATATGTAAGACAGACTTAGAGAAATGGTATGCTTACAGATGAAGTCTTGAGACTGAAAACATGTTCATCTCAAGTTATTAAAGCAGGATCTGGGCAAGGAGGGTAAAGCTGAACATGGGCCTGGAAAACTGTGGTCTCAAGTTCTGTTTATCTTCATCACAGAATCTTAGAATGTCAGAGCTAAGCTAGAAAGAGTCTTATAGTCTAGTGTAGCCATTCCTGTCTTTGACAGATAAAGTAGCCAAGACTTTATCAATGGAAACTATATTAGCATGGGTCATATTCTTTCTTAGTAAAGTCTCCAAATCTAGAATTCTAGACTCCTGACATTTCCCAAGTTGTTATCCTGTCTCAGTATTTCCATATCATTTTCCATGGTACACTAGTTTCATGAGGACAGTGTGGTGCAATAAATTTTAGAGAGGCTTCATGATTTATTCCCTTCTTGGTTATCATTATACATATATAAGCATAATTATGACTGATGAGTCCTGTAATAAAGCCAGATTTGTTGGTTGGTTTGTTTGTTTTTCGAGGTGGGGTTTCATTCTAGCTCAGGCTGACCTGGAATTCATGATGTAGTCTCAGGGTGGCCTTAAACTCAACAGCAATCCTCCAACCTCCCCTCCCAAGTGCTGGGATTAAAGGTGTGCACCAGAACACCTATATATATATATGAGAGAAAGAGAATGAAAGAGAGAATTGGCACTCCAGGGCCTCCAGCCACTGCAATTGAACTCCAGACATGTGCACCACTTGTGCGATGTGTGACCTTGTGTGCATGTGTCACCTTTTGTGTCTGGCTTATACAGGATCTGGGGAGTTGAACATGTGTCCTTAAGCTTCTCAGGCAAGCTAAGCCATCTCTCCAGCCCCAAAGAGAGAGTTTTTAAATTAGCTTTAATGTTAATGACTTTCTCAAAATTATTTGACCTAGCAATTTCAACTTTCTATTTCCTTTCTTCCTTTATTCTGCCTTTATTAGCCAGACTTCCTGCTGTGCTTTTTTCTCCCTTCTTTCCCATCCTTTTATCTCCACGTTTATAATTTCATTTTATTGTTGCTATGTTCCTAACCTTTTATTTTTCTAAAACATTTTTGAGAAACTCCAATATTTCAGACTATGGAAAATATTCAAAGAGTAGGGATAGTTTTATGATATGAAGCAACTGATAGTCTGATGGGAAGACATATGTGTGGCCTGAGAAAATGCAGAGTAGCTGATGTTGGAGCTGGTGCTGATGTTGGAGCAGGCATACATAGCATAAAGAGGAGCATAGAGGAGCACTGTTTCTGCAGCCTAGGGCGTTTCAGAGCCAGTTGAATAAATGAAGAAAGACATTCCAGATGGAGAGTGGAAGAGGAGTTTTTTCATGTGTCTAGAGAGCATCCTATGAGAGGAGAATAGAAAGATAACATAAAGGAAGTTGGAGGTCGTATAAGGCTTCAGGACTTAACATATATGTATATCTCAGTAGACAGTTGTTAATGACCATTAAGACATTCGTTGAGTCAATTAGATTTGGGACTGAAAAAGATAAGGTGCATAGATGGGGAAGAGAAAAGGAAGCATCTTGGTGGCTCTTGTGGTGTCGTGTTCACAGTACAGAGGCCACATAGAAGTTACCTTTCCAGACTAGGACAGTGACTGAGAAATGTGCAAATTGAAGAAGCATGAGACTGGTGGGACAAAGGGAAGGGAGGGGTTAAAGAAAGTTTCTTCCAAGGTTGAGCTAGACCTAGGCCTGCTCTCTCTGAACAGTTCTTCCAGAAACAGCAGGGTCTCAATTATCTCACTGTGGGCTGTGAAATTCTAAAAAAAATTCTCAAAACAAAATTAACTTTAATTTGCTTTAATTGAAAAATAAACACATGCCATGTACAGCACTCTCCAGATGAGAACAAAAGGCTCAAAAAAATGAAATGAACAGTTGGGTGTGGAAGACCAGTAATGGATAAATTAAGATGGGAATTGGTATTGATTGAGAAAATACATTTAGAGTTAAATTGGGAAGCAGAAATCAAAGGCCTCTGTCCTGTCCAAGCAGTGGTTTTCTTAATGTTTATGTTGTTGGTGTTATTATTATTATTATTATTATTATTATTAAGAACATTGTAAAGCAGCTGTGAATTTTGGAAAGCTATGCAGTGGGAGTTAGCTATTTGATCATTTTTCTGTCCATTTAATTAAGGTACCTTTGATAAAGCAATACTTCTTAGCCTCAGGGTCTTCATCTTTACATAAAAAAAAAAACATATATCACAGGATTTCTAGGAGGGTTGAGTAATTAATGTCCATGGGAGTTCTAAACTACCTAAGTGATGATGGAGCTGCATATAGAGAGGAAAAAACAGAAGAAGGTTAGAAGGAAATGGCACAGAGAGGAGAAGAGAGCTACAATGAGTTCAGTTGGCTCCCTCAATCTCAATATTTATTAGGAAGTAGATTTTACACTTGGCTTTTGTGCTCAATGCTGAGGATTAAAGAAGAAGGAGAAGAACCAGCTGACTCTGTCTCCATGGTTCCTATGTTCTAGAAATAAATATTTTCAGTCTTTTGGCCACAAAATGGGGTTAAATATCAATATGAGGCAGAAGGAGGTGTCTCTTTACCCAGTCCTCTGAGTACAGCTACAGTGACCCTGATTTTGGCTCCTCCTACCTCAGAGAGATACATGGTGGCAACCTCATTTTCACCTGGAGATGTGAGGTTGAGTTGTGAATTGAACTTGACATAGTAACTCTAAGTGTCAGATTTTTATAATATTGGCATCTTAGAATCATAGTGGTAGAATTTTAGTAGCTATCAAACCTTTTAAATCAGAATAATAAAAATTCAAGAGTCAGAGTCTCATAGACTCATAGAAAAGAATATTTGTGGAATATAAAAGTCTAATCTTTATACCATCAATTTTAAGTTACAGAATTTTGACAGATTTTTTTTGTTCTCTGGTATACCTTCTTTCTCAATGCAGGTAAAATACTAACATAGAAAATTGAAAATGTAAACATTCGTACATGAATATACTTACAAAAAAATGTCAACGAACACCTGTTATGCAGTTACACTGATGGCAAAACTAGTGGTACTCAAAAGGTGGAGATAAGGGGAGCTTGTGGATATGATAACATGTCTTGGCAAGGTGGTTGACTTTATTGGCACCTAAGACACATGCATGTCTGTAGGATTCTAGGAAAGGGTTTGCAAAACTGGACATCTTATGCATTATGTTTTCTTTTCCCTGAATGCTCCCCCTCATGTGCACATGTAAACTACTATTGATACATGTCTGTGTGTTTCCTTTGAAGCTTTGGCTTGTACCATTTAGACATTTTAAGACTTTGGCATCCATTTAATATGAGCCATTCATTTTCCAGATCACATATTCTCTCACAAGTCTTCATATGCAGTGGTACATTTCCTATGTATGCATGGCATGGTGTGATGTGTGCTGTTTATGTACATGAGCTGATATGTATGTCTCATCTGCACATTTGCAGAGGCCAGTGGAGAATGCTAGGTGTTCTCCTTGTTTTGCTCTTATTGTTTCCTTGAGGCAGTCTCTCACTGAACTGAGAGTTGTTACTTTCAGTCAAACTGGCTAACCAGCAAGTCCCGGTGTTTCTCTGCTCTTCACAGGGCTGGTGATACATGTATATGTAGCCATGCCCAGCTGTTTGCCTAGGTACTAAAGAATCAAACCTCAGGGTGATTGAGACATACCCTGACCTTCATGCATGCACCACAAACACTGTTACCTATTGAACCATCTCTGCAGCTTGCCAGTGGTGTATTATGACAGATGCAGGAAGAACCTGGCTTGTAGAAGGGTGTAAAATGAGTAAATCTCTATTTTATGATACCTGAGCTGTGTGTGTGTGTGTGTGTGTGTGTGTGTGTGTGCGCGCGCGCGCACGTGTGCATGTGCACACATACATGTGCACAAAAATACACTCATGAGTATGGTTTACAATGTAAGTTTAGCTGTTTTATATGTAAGTATTCAATTTATGTTTGAATGCACTTATTTATATGTGAATAAGCTTGTGTAGAGCTAAATGTTTTATCAGTATGTATGACATGTAAATTAATGTGGTTTTACAACTATGGAGCAGTTATTGCACTTTTTATTTGGATGATGTGGCAGTTAAATCCTTTAGAATTGAAGTGACCAGAGGTGATGTGTAAAATAGAGCTCACATATTTGAGTGTAGCTGCATATATATGTGTGTATCTGTGTCTGGATTCAAGTGTGAAGAATGTTCATGCATATGTGGGACATTCTGTCCTTCTAAGTGTGCAAGTGTGCACTTGTTAATGTCTATGCATTTATATGTATGCCAATATGTTTGTATTAAATCTCTCTCCCTCTTTATCTATCTATCTATCTGTCTATCCATCCATCCATCCATCCATCCATTCATACATACATACATATACACTAAACATTAACTCTGCAAAGCAAATATATGTTACTAGCTTTGAGGATCAGATAACAGTGAACTGTGTAAGGTATGCAAGAAAATCGTCTAAGAGACACGGAATGTAACAGTTTAACATATATTTGTCCCCATTACTGATATAACTCTGCTTTTCAGGGATTCTATCCCAAGTTGTTAACTCCCAAGAACTAGTTTTGAGAGTATATGTATCCAAGACCAGTCTTACTGACTGGATCAAATCTTCCTGGATAGTGCTCTGACATGAATGCTTTGTGGAAGTTCCCCTAGTAGTTTGGAAGTATGCACCTGTGACCAACAGCTATTACTCTGGCAGGTTTCGTTGACAGCAGAGGTGCCCACATGTGGATGAATGTCTCCACTTCTGTGTCATGCGATATTCTAGCACTCAGTGTCCCCTGAGAATTTTTTACTAAGTCCTTGGTCAGGGCTCCAAATCATTTTTATAGCACTCTGGTATGACTTTGGGTATCATATCAGGTGATCTCAAGACAGCTGCTTGTGCTTACATGTCTGGATGCAATTGTAGACTTCAAGGATGGAAGCAAATGCCAGAGGGTGTTCACAGTACAGAAGCTTGAAAGAGTAAGAGAGAAAGAATTGAATTCTTAAAGTTTCCCAGGTTCACGAATTCAGGTTTTTCCTGCCCAGGAGGTTTCCCATCTATCCACTTCTTTTCACAGTTTTCTATGCAGGGGGTTTTTCTTGGCTAAGACCTGAGCCCACATAAATTTTGTGCAGTCTGACATCCAGCCAAGCCACATAAGCATTTTGTATTCATTGCACTGATGTTTGGAGGGGCTGAAATAGAACTTTGATATTCTCCTTCACTTTTAATTAAAAAAAAAAAAGATTTAGGCCAACCCAAGGTTCCTGGTTCTATTTAACTGAGACTGGTTTTAATGGTTTCTGTGTTTTTATTATTGCAAATGTGATGCATCCATCTATCGTATTTGTAGTACTCCTCAGTTTCTGCTCCATCTGTTAAAGAGAAAACATTTGTAGAAATATCACAGCTTCTCTCCGAGGGCTGGAACCTCTATTTTAGCATCAAGTGCTATGCAGGAGTTGAGCCTAGGCATTGGTGAAATCAGAACATGGGTACAATCTATTTCCAATATGATTTTTATTATCAATTCCCCATGCTAATTGTGTCTCATGTCTCTAGCCAGGGCCACTACCTTCCCAGTCTGTGCCTGGGATCCTCTTGGAAAACCATATGTTGGTTCCTCTGTTTTCACTTCCAGTTTGAATGCAACTACAACACAATTGAACCATTAGTTCTGTTCTCATCTTTGCCTGTGCATTTTTTTTGAGGAGTTCCTACAGTAAGACATTCCAATAAGCTCATTAATTCTTAAGGGAAGGACTATATATTGGCATGGGGTGGGGTGCATTGTGAGACCTAGATTTAAGTCTTCTTATTGTTGTGCATTAGTTTGGAAACTTGCTCCGACTTTCTAAGTCTGAATTTTCCAAGAATGTCCCTGGAGGTTGTGAGGATCAAATGGTTTAATTTAAGTACAAATGCTATTTGAATTGTGAGGGGTTACACTTATATGATATATACCAGCCAAGGCATTCATTCACCAGTTCATATTGCTTTTTGTTTACGTATTAATTGATTGGTTATTCGTTAGAATAATACATTGCATTACATCTTGTTTTGTTATATAATACCAAGACAAATAAAGCAAATTAATGGCCTTCAAAATCCCACATGTGTGACAGAATAATGTTGATGTAATCCTTAGTAGCTGCAGTTTTCCTGTCTTGCAGGTCCTAGCGATTCTTAAGGAGGAAACGGATGGCTTTGGGTCAAATGTTAAAGGAGAAGGGGTTCCTAAATTCAGAATAATGATAACAGCTGACATGTCTCCATAGCTACAGAACTATACTCCATCTTACCAGAGGATTCAGTAATCATTCTCCTTGGTATTTACCCATAGTCACTGAAAATCTGTGTCTACATATGAAACTTGCACACAGAGATTTTAGCAGCCTTATTCATAACTGCAAAAACTTAGAGGCAAACAAGGTGCCTTAAGGATGTGACTAGATAAATAAATAGTAGTACATCTAGTTGATAGGGTATTATTCATAACTAAAAAGAAATGAGCTATTATAAGATGAATACACATAAGGAAATTTTAATGCATGTCACTAAATGAAATAAATCAGTTTGAAAAGGCTATATTCCATATGATTCCAACTATGTAATACTCTAGAAAAGATGAAACTGTGGACACAGAATTGCAATAAGTATCAGGGACTTAGGGGGAGGGAGGATGATTATATGGTACAGAGAGGGTTATATATATGGTGAAACTATGCTGTGTGATAGACCAGCATTAGATCCATGTCAGTATATATTTGTCCCACCCATTACCTGTGCATCACCCAGAATATTGTACCCTGATTTGACCTGTTGACTTTGGGCGATATTGATTGGTCTGTGGAGTCTCAGCAGTTGAAGAAATGTTAACTATGATGCAAAATGTTCACTGGTAGGGAAGGCTATGCAGGTCTACAAGATTTATGGGATACCTCTGTACTTTCATTTCTTGCTGTCCCTCTGAACTATCCTTTAAACAACAAAGAATATAACTTATTTTTTGTGATGGGGATAAGGTAAGAGAGGAAAGAATGCTTTGAGAGAAAAACAAGTGAAAAATGATATAGTGTTCAAACTGATCTGATTGGGGGCTCCCCAAAATATCTGAGGGAATCTAGCAAGCAAAGACAGAGGTATTGGGGAAAGGGTGGAGAGTGAAGTATGAGGAATAATGGGGTGAAGTGAAAACAGATCCTAGTTCTCATTAGAGGTGGAAGGGAGTCATTGATCCAGGAACAAACTCAACAATAAAGATAGCTACATGCCATCACACTCTTTCTTAGTGTCAGACACTGTTCACGGTCTCCACTCACTGTTTCATTGCACACACCCACACACAAGGACATTTTGAACAAGGTCAAGTTCTTACAGAAACTGGCATTAAAAGAAGTTGCTATTTTGCCTCTTAGATAGTCTCACAGCTTGAGATAGAGTCAGTTTTCTGCTTATTGTCTTCTCAGATTATCATTTTAAGAACATTTGTGTAGTTCTGGAAAAAGGTAGGAAGGGTTGGGGAGATATTGACTAAGTAACAGTTTATGCTTGCCCTTGAGGGAAGGAAAAATTCTCTTACTAGTACAAATAAAGGAGTCACTCTGGAGATAGTTTCTGACAGAATTCTGAGCCCTTCCAAGGATGTATTTTAGGGTAAGAGAGGGCACTTCCAAGAACGCCTATCTGGGTAACTTCCTGCTCTGCCTGGGAAGGAGATGGGTATCTCTAAGGGAGCTGAACCCTCTGACCCTTGCTAATTAACATCCTTCACATCGAATCTGGGAGGGTATGTAGAGATATCTAACATCTCTGGATAATGTCATGGAAGCTGCCTTCCTTCGCAGTTCTCTAAAGGTAGAACCCCAAAATGAAAAGGTCATAAAACAACTTATAACCTTTATTTTTTTCTTCCATAATTAGAAGCATTCTAAATTCCTCAAAGTGAAGCAAAAGTCAAAGAATCATAAACTCTGAGATCTAAAAGGTCGTTGAGGTGTTTTTTTTTTTTTTTTTTTTTTTTTTTTTACTTTTTCTTTCTTTTTTTTTTTTTTTCATTGCTGTAGTCTGCCTTTTAGGTTTTTCTTTCATCTGTGTACCTTTCTCTGATGACATCTTCTTGGGGCCAATCCTTGTACGTTGGTGATTCTCAAATGCTGCTTTAAGTGTTGGTGTTGAAATCTGAAGATTTCTTGTATTCTGAGATTGTCATCATCCTTAATATATCTTGGTAGTGAAAAATGTGCTTTCTGTTACAAAGTCCTAGTAATGTTGTTTAGTTAAATGTCCTTTCATAGGAAAATGAAATGTTGATAATTTCATGTTGCTCAGAATATTAGTTTTGCCAATCATACTGGCTCAAGGAACCCAGAAGGTTGAGTTGGTGCCATAGGTCATTCAGAAGATGGCTCACATTCCACAATTGATTAGATTTAGGATTCTAAGTATTAGGATGTCTTTGTGTATTACATTATCTTCTACCATACCTTGTGAATGTTTTTTCCATAGTTGATCATCATTGAAGATATAGTAAGTCAGTGAATCTCTAGTCAATCAAAACTGCAGTACTTTTTTTTTTTATGTTCATACCTATTTGGTGTGGAAAAGCATGCATATAAATTTCAACTTTCACTCTGGTAGGAAGTTTATAGTGAAGGCTTCAGAGGTAGTTTAACTCTTTTGCCTAGTGTTTGGGTTCTGCAGTCAGCATGTCTGGATGTGAGCCAGGTATCTTTCTAACTTTGTATGTACTTCAAGCAGATATGGGGTTAGATATTGCCTCATAGTCCTAGTCTGCTAGGACTATAACTAAAGCCTTATTTGAGTTTTCCTGGGTTGACTCATGGAGTGGTTATTGAGCAGGGCCCAGCATAAAGTAGGTGCTTGACCCGGCCAGCAGGGAGTTGAACAAGGACCCGAGGGGAAATTAACCTGGATGAGAGACAAGAGACACAAAGACCGTGGCTCCTGACAGGTGCTCAGTAAATCTTAACTCTCCTCATTAAGGCTGCACATCAGAAATGGTGGAATAAGGAGTTCTGGTTGACTTGAATCAGAAGAACTGGGTTCAACTTTCTCTTTGGCCCCTTACTACTGTTGTGAACTTGAAGGAACCACTTATCCTTCATGTGTTAAACAAAATTTGGAATTAACAGAAAGACTTTTGAGAAAGTGAATGTATGTAGGATGGAGACATTGTAAAAGCTTCCATGAAAATGAATCTTAAAAAAAAAAAAGAAATGAATAGTATAGACAATGAACTGTATGACCAAAAGTGTGAAATCAGCTGTAGAAAAGATCAGGCACTAACTATATTCCCCTTCAGGAATGTTCTTTAAAGAACTATGAGTACGATCATTGCTTGTTTTCTTTTTGGATGAGAGGCATGACGCTATTGTAGCTGACAGGGATTCATTTAAAAGGGAGCCATGCTCACCACTATGCCATCAACTCCCATGATAGGACATTCTTTTGAATGAAGACTCCAGAAATAGAACTCACCTTCTCCCCCAGGAAGTCACTACTCTGATGAAGACCTTCTTATCACAAAAAGAGTTTATGAAAAGATGAAGCTGAAGTTGACATAGAATTAAATGAATTTAAAGTGTTAGAATAAAGTTGTTCAGAATCTGGAATTGTTATCAAAGATGTTTAAGGTAGGATCAATCTGGGAAGGGATTTGGCATGACGTGAATGGAATCAGATGTGCATGTGTGTGCATATGAATATTCAAAGAGACAGGGGTTGTGGGTGCTTCTGGCTCTCAGAATTTGCTTATTGGAAAGGATTAAGCTGCCATCTGGCTACTACCTGCATTCAGGAAGCAGCATGAATCCTTGCTGGTTTTCTGAAGATTTCAACAATGTCTTTATCTTCATGCACAGAAGAACTGAGTGCTGAATGCTGATGTTATGCAAGGGAGCTAGGTGATCATGTTTGGGGTCAGGAAGTCTGAGGCACTACTTTAACATGTGCTGCTGAAATAAATACAAACAATAAAACACAGTATTTACATTTAAGGAGCTTAGAATCTGGTGAAAGATTAATGTTAACTGAGTATGAGAATATTTGCTTATGTATTTGTATACATAGTCCAAATAGTAATATATTTGTTGACCACTTATCATGGATAAGACACTGCAACATTACACTGAAACATCTTATATGCACTATCTCAGTGCTTTTTTCTACCCTCTGTAATAGGAAGAATACATTTATTATCCACACTTTAAATTAGGAAGTAGATTCAGGGACTATTACTTGAGGAAACTAAAAGAAACTAAACTGAGAGTTCTCTGACTCCAACCCCATCCTCTCAGCTTCTTTCCCTTTGTCTCATCTCCCAATCGCACTGTAGGGGTTCTGGAGGCAAAAGCCACTAATGGTTGTGATCAGGAGTGGAGTTAAAGCAGGAAAAAAAATACTTAAGCTAAGTACTACAGAGCTGGTATATTCAAGAAGAGGACACCTGAGGAAAAACATTTCAGTCTGTGAGAACATGTGCAGACGGTGGAGGTCCTAACAGTCACACACTTTCGGTAAGAATAATTAGCTCTGAGTAGGTGAGTTGGGAACAGCCAGGGAGTTGGGGACATTTCAGTGCCTCTGAATAGCATAGCCTCAGGAAGATAACAGCATCTCAGATTTCAGTATCTGTCAAGGATCACTTCACAGGGACTGAGTGAGGGAGGAATGATTCACTGACCTGATTAGGAAACACCCTACAGAAATGGAGATAAAGAAGGAGGAATCAGGTATTCAGTGTAGAAAGGTGAGCTTCCAGATTTATGAACTCCTTTGGGGGTGAGGTGGCTTTCACACTGGGTGCTGCTGTCATTCAGGGGGAGCCAACAACTTGGATAAGTACATTAGTAAAGATAAATGTAAATGCAGTAAGTGTGGTCATGTGAGTGGGTGAGTGGGGAGAAGAGCTGCCGGTGCTGGGCCGGGAATGGATCCATGAAGTTCAGGGTTTATGACTTGAAGAATATGACCCATATAGCCAGCTTTCTCTTACTGATGTGTTTTTAATCGGATGTTCTTCTGAAATTCACCCTTCGCTGACTCCATATCTCATTCCCTGGAGGCACTGCGGAGCAATCTGTTTGCATCCGCGCTTATACAGCTACGGTTCTTCTCCCGTCACACCTCGCAGGTCGCATCTTGGACACAGCACAACAGCCAAAGTACCGGTGTGCTGAATGACCTGGAGGAAGCTCGGCTTTGCACTGTGTCTTAAGAACAAATGGAGGCACTCAGCAAACACTTCCTGTGTTCTGTGCACTCTGTCCACTGCTTTACCAATGTTAGTCCATGTGACAGGAAAGAGCCCAGTGTATTTTACTGGTGTCTATAAAATGGGTGATGGCAGATATGTAAACTGAGGAAAAGAAATAAAACAGCTTGCCCAGGACAAATAGTTAATGACACACATAGGATATTTTCTTTGTGTGTACACAGGGTGGAACTCAGGGTCTTGTACATATATTCGAGGGAATTACTCTACTAATGGCTACACCTGCAACCTACAAATATGGGATTTGAAATCAGGATTATATCAGTTCCCAAGCCTTGTGCTTAATTTGTGTGGTATATTGCTAGCTTGGTGTTGTGCCTGGATTTTCCCCATAAGTGTAGGTAGGGGTCAGCTGGGGCAGAGTTTTTATAGTAGTTTTATCTTAGGAACAGGAAGGAAAGTAATATCTAGCCATCACAAACACCATTGAGTTAATTTTGTTCACAAATCACTGGTTGTCTGCAGTGGTAGTCTTCCTAGTCTCATGGCTATAAAGGTCTCCTGGGGGCTGAATGTATGAACTTTTGGATCAAGCTCCAGGCTATGTAACAAATGCATGTGTATTCAATTTTGTGGAGTCATAAATGAGATATGGACAATTGATGTAATAGTCCCAAGATAATTGCACTGCTGGACAGATTTGGGGTTCACACTAAGACCAATGTGGCTACAGAGCCCTTCTTCCTAAATGAGACTCAGTGAAGGCCGTTTCTCTTCTGTGTGTCCATAAAGCAAAAGCAGTGAATGAGATCAATGTCTCTGACTTGCCAGTCTTTCAGATTTCCTCAGTTAAATTATTACTGCTTACTTCAACTCATGTGTACTATTAATATGTTTTAATCCAGGCCAACTGTTATGCAAATGCACATATTTCCATAGGAAAGTTCATGTCATTGCTACAATAAAAAAAGATACTCAGCATATGAATAAATGCAGCAAAACAGGACCACAATGATATTATAGTTTCAATTTTAGCTTATTCATTCAGCTATATTCTTGCTGACCCAAGCCAGCTTTCTGTGTGCTAAAAACTAATATTTAGTTGGGCACACCAATGCAAGTCTATAATGCTTATATTCAGGAGGTTTTAGACAGGAGAACTGCCATTGATTTAAGGAAGAAGTTCAAGGATATGAAAGTAGCCTAAGCCACCTAAGGAAGTCATCAACCAACTAGCCAGGGTTATGGGTTGCAGAGAGAGAGAGAGAGAGACAGACACAGAGACAATTAAAAAATTAAAAACATATTTATAAGTGAAGAAGTAAGGCTAAAAGTATAATAGCAACAAAATTAGCCTCCCTCTGTGCTTTAATCAGAATTAGGATGGCTCATTATGTGAATTAAAAGTACTTTATAAAAAATCTGATCTCTGTTTGAAAGTCATATCTCCACAGTGTGTGGGGGCAGCTTTCATTGAATGAAATGTTGGGCAGGAAGCTTTGCTTTATTTTTCTTGTATTATTTAACTTTTGGGGTTTAGAATCTCCACAAATTTAGAGGTCCACTGGAGGGAAAGACGATTTTTGTTTGATGAAACAGTGAAAAGTGTGAATTCAGAATTTGATGCCAAAGTAGAAAGCAAAAAGAGGTTTGTTTTGCCCTCATCTTAGAGCATCTAAGTGAGATGCAGGCATTGGGTCTCAGAAAATACACAAAGCTGGAAATTTGTTGCCAGAGCCAACATCTCCTATTCCAGCTTTTTCACTCTAGTCACTTTGCCTTTGATGCCCTTTGACTGCCTGTGGACCTACACGCGGTTCTTACCTATCTAGTGTGCCACGGAGCATTTTAAAAACTGTGGCACTGAGGATTTGCCCTTTAATCATTCCATGTGAGGAATGAGCATGCGTCATGAGTTTACTGTCTCTCTGCAACTCCTTGGGTGGTTGCTAGTATTTTTTCCACTTCCGTCAACAGATCACGGAAACGAGATTGGGTAGGTGTCTCATTTCACACATCAGAAGAGGCTTTGGACAGTACTGATAACTCCATGGAGTGCCACAGCTTCCAAAGAGCCCATCTGCATGTCCCATGCTTTCTTTTTGTCACTGAGATGTGCTCTCATTAGGAAAGAGGTGGTTCTTGGATTGGGGGCAATTTTTGAAATCTTCCCTGCATCCTAGGGCTAGGGCACACTGTCACATCTCTCAGCTCAGCCCTTCATTGTTCAGTGGTTGGAGTCTTCTGCTAATGAGACCCTACTCATGGATTTTAGCCCCTTGGGGGCCAATTAACTTCACTTTACTTCAGCTGCCAGGAACCTCAGAACTAAATCCAGATCAATTAGTTCATCCCAGGTGCCTGGTAACATCTATTCTTTCTCTCGTTTTAACTATTCTTTGTTCCATTTTTATTTTTAATTGTCCTAATTTATGTCTTATTTAACTTTATAATATCACTTTAACTGTCTCTTGGGGGTAGGTGGGAGATGAATTCTAAGTCAATAAGTAAAATCACTTTAGGTGTCATCTCTGGAGAAGAAGAACTGCTCCAGAGTCCTCTGGACAGAAGCTGAGCTTGCTCTGAGTGGGTGGCTTGGGGATTTGAATGTATCTTACAACACAAGGACACTGGAGGGGAGAACAGTGAGATGGGAGACACGTGGGAGACCCTGAACAGATATATCATGCCTATATGGGTTAGTGAGGTAAGCTTCAAAGAACACATATGGGACTGGGGAGATGGCTCACTGGGAAAAGTGCTTACTGTGCAAGACTTAGGACCCTAGTTTGGATCCCCAGGACCCATTTGAAAGCTTGGCACAGTGGCAATTATCTGTAATCCTGGCTCTGGAGAGGTAGAGATAGGAGGGTTCCTGGAGCTTGCAAACGAGCCAATTTTGCTGAATCTGTGAGCGATAGGTTCACAAATAATTCTATCTCAATGATTGAAGTGGTTGAGGAAGTCAGCTGATATCAACCTTTGGCCTCTGTACACATACATATGTATCACACACATGAAGTCATAAGGAGGGACCCTTGGGCTGTGGGGCTGTAGGAGGTAGGTACTGCAGAGTTAAGTAACATTGGCTGTGGCAGCTTTGGATTTGAAATTTTTTCTCTTTAGCTAAATGAGTGAGTTGTGTGGCTGTGGGTGAGTCACATAACCTCTCAGAGCTTGTTTCTAATTCTCTAAAATGGGAGAAATAATTCTGGAAAAGTGCGCACTTGCTGGACAATATGTTGTGGCATTTCCTAGTTTGCTTATTGATCTGTTTATGCACAACTACCCAGAATATTAATTAGGCACATGCTTGGGATCTTGATACTGTTCTAGGAACTGAACATACAAGATTTACCCAAACAGGTAAATTTTCTGCCTTCTACATAGTGAGATTTTATAGTGGCTGTATAAAGAATAAGTAATCAAATGCAACACAACCTATGGCGATACCCTGAACATGCCTAATATCCTCTGATCTCAGAAGCCAAGCAGGTCCTTGGTAGTACTTGGATGGGAGAAATTCTGCCCAATGAATTCAACACAACAAGAAATAAGTAGCTTGAGTTACACAAGGAACAAAAAAGAAAATGTCTAGCTTATTAATCAGAAAACTATAGTTTGGAATTCAACTCTGGTTCACTACTTCTTATGTGCGTGTGTGTGTGTGCATGTGCACACATGTATAATATGTGTGTTGGGTAGTGGGGTCATATCCATTTGTATGTGCCGATGCACTTGCAGGTGCATCAAGGCCAGAGGGGAAATTTTACGGATGTTCTCCTTCTAACACTCATCTCAGCATTTCCTCAACACAGACCTTGAATGTGAAGCTGTCATTTTCAGGAGACTCAGCAATTCTCCAGTCTCATTCACAGGATTTGGGTTACCAAGTATGTGGTCACACTCTGATGTTTATGTGGGTGCTGGGGAATTGAACTCAAGCTTTCTCTGGCCTCCTTTCTTGCAGCAAGTGCTCTATCCTCCTGAGCCATTTCTCAACCCCCCTCCTTCTTGTATTTGCAAATAAGGCTTAATCAGAAGATGTGTTTAATTGGGAAAAAATGTTCATTCATTTACTTATTGTCCATTGCTACTTTCTTATAATAATTGTCCCATAAAGCCTAATGTGGTGGCTGTGCCTTCATAGAAAATATCTTCCACTTTGATCTAGAGGCTGTCATTAGGAGCTGCTGTTTGTGTGAAAGTAGATGTCCTGGTTGAGTTTGTCTTCCCTCTTCTTATGCCTCACTGTTTCTTTCCTTCTTTGTTTTTTTCTTTCATTCCTCTTCCCTCCCTCTCTCTCTTTTTTCTTTTGTTTTTAAGCTGAAAAAGTATTTCTAGTCCAATCTTCATTTCTTTTTCTTAAATTTTATTTATTTATTTGAGAGCGTGAGAGAGAAAGAGGGAGAGAGAGAGAGAGAGGTACACCAGGGCCTCCAGCCACAAACTTGAGAACACATGGGCCACCTTGTGCATTGGGCTTACGTGGGTCCTAGGGAATCAAACCAAGGTCCTTTGGCTTTGTAGGCAAATGCCTTAACTGCTAAACCATCTCTCCAGCCCTCCAATCCTTATTTCTGAAGTTAACATTGAACCCCAGAAACTTAAGTTGTCTGTTAAGATAAAATGGCCAGGGAGTGGCCATGAAAAGAAAGCCTTGTCCAGATTGGTTTTCTTCTGTATACTGAGTACATTGTTGGGAAATAAGAGGAGACAAGCAAAATACACATACCAGAGAAGCATTTATTACAGTGGCTGGCATGGGGTGAGTCAGTGATGCCTGGGTAGGCTTAGAAAGGCCCAGTCTAGTTGCAAAGACAAAAAAGAAATACCTTCATCCAAAAGTTCAGAGCCAGTTAAATCCTCAGAGGTGAATGTGTTTCCCGGTAATACCAGGATCGGCTTGGAGAGCCTTCCCTGGGCCCTAATGCCCTATCTTGCATTATGGTTCCCTCTGAACCTCCTTAAAAATTGACTTAAGCCAATATCCTCATTTGAAAATTGATTGTTAAAAAGGAAGAGGCTGGACTGGAGAGATGGCTGAGTGGTTAAGCTCTTGCCTGTGAAGCCTAAGGACCCCAGTTCGAGGCTCCATTCCCCAGGATCCACATTAGCCAGATGCACAAGGGGGCACACTCTGGAGTTCATTTGCAGCAGCTGGAAGCCCTGGTGCACCATTCTCTCTCTCTCTCTATCTGCCTCTTTCTCTGTCTGTTGTTCTCAAATAAATAATAAACAAAAGAATTTTTTTTTTTTTTTAAAAAGGAAGAGGCTATTGTCCAAGTCTGCAAAGAAAGACAGGGGCGAGCGTGTATTAGAGCTTAGGTATCCTCTGGGTTACTGGTCAAATAGTGCCTTTACTGCTGGACTCTGTTAAATAACCTTGAGATAGAAGTATACATTTTAAATGGTAAAAAAAAAAAAAAAAATCCTCTAAGCTATAAGGCATGAGGAAAAACTTATGCAATCAGGGAAAGCTTCCTGAGGCATAGGTTATGCAGGACTTGAAAAATAAGATCAAGATGAGGAAACAGACAGAGAAAACTCAGTATATCTGTAGATATCAGTAAATCTCACAATAAAGTCATAGCAACTGTGATCTTAGGATCAGTTTTGGATAGAAGCTAGGACTATTGGAGTAGGTTAGGTCTAGTTAAGAGACAGGCTTGTGTTTTTCATTAAGACATATGGATTTGATCTTGTAAATCTGAGGTTACATGAGATACACCTACCAGAATATGGTTAAATTGAGTTTGACTGTCAAAGGGCAAGGCTGAGGAGTGTTGCTTAAACACTGAAAGATGTTTCTATGCTAACCTGCATTTTCTCCTAGCTCCTGCTACTGCAAGTGAGTTGGTGGTCTAGAGATAATATCCCTACATGGGAACAGTTTGCTATCACTGTAGACTGAAGCATATGCCTCTCCTTAGGGCCAGCGTTTCCTCTGAAAACCACTCCTAAGCACTTTATTCTTCCATGGTTGCTGCCTACATTCTGTAGCCATTTGAATTTGTATTCTGTGCAGGATTGATGCATGCAAAACTTGTTATCATTAGCATGATGAAATCAAGGTTATTTACTCATCAAACATTTATTGAGCCCTGTTTTCTGTAAGGCTTAACAAAGAAAGGATTGAATTCAGGAGGTGGGATATTCAGGGGAGAGGGCATAAATCAGTGTAGACATAGAGCCATGGAGATAGGGGAGAGGTTGGTTTCATCTCCCTCCATCCCTTTAGCCACGCTTTTAAAAAGAAAGCCATGTCTTCCAGGTCCACAGATGCCTGTCCTTTTAGACTCTCACTGATTTCTTTTATATTTGAATGAAATACTGATATCTTATTATATTCATGCATGAAGGGTCCTTCTTTCTACTTTCTCTTTCTCATTTTGTCAAGTGACTGCATACCATCTGGTTCCCGTTCTCCACAACTCACTCCTTGCATACTGATAGAGGGTTCTGAAACTCAAAGGGTGGGTGTGTGCAGACACAGACCTGCAGAGAGCAGGCCAGGAAGAGCCAGGCTGGCTCCGAAGGCTGCCTTTTCAAATCAATACAACGGCTTCGTTTCTGTCTCTGCATTTGACTGCAGCATTCTTGTGCTTTCTGCTCCCGGGCACGTGCTCCCTCTCCTGCATGCTGCTCCCACCCTGGCACCCTATCCTCCTCACACTTCTCCAGTGCATTCCCAAAAGGCCCTCGTGTCTCTCCATCTCTCACGCATATTACATTATGATTGCTTTCAGAATAATGAGAAGAGGAATTTGGCATGTTGACTTCACTGGAAATGGGCTTTATGCTTAAAAAAGAAAAAAAAAAGCCCACAAAAATCATATAAAAAATGGCTGTAGGAACAGGACAGAGTACTTGAACTTGCCAAAATATTATTAAAGAGGGGGGCACGAAGACATAATTTATATTCTTGATTTTCTACCATTACCTTGCAGTGGGGCCTTCTGTAAGCCTTGGTTTCCCTTTTCAGAAGAATAAGAAACAGCTGTATTTGATTCTCTTCAAGGACCACTCAGCAGAAAATATTGCAGAACACTGGGAAGGAATTTCAGACTGACATTTCTGATAGGTCTTTCTTTCAATCTGTGCTTGATATGTAGAGGGGAAGAACTCTTAAACAATGTAAATGCAAACCGTCAGACTTTTGTCCACCTGTGTAAGCTTTTGCAAGAATTAGCTCCCTAGAGGGCAGGCTGTGCTCAGGTGAAACCTAAAGGAACTTTATGACTGCATGAGAACATGGCAGTCTCTAAGGAAGGGCTTTTCTCTTATCTTGGATTATTATGAAGGACATGGACTTCTTGCCATAGAGTATCAAGGTTCTGAACTTTCTGAATACAGATGGCTAGATTGAATGACCTTGTACCATTTCTTACATTGGAGGGTATTCATAATCTTTTTGGTTTAATTAATTAATCAATCTTATTTACTTGAGCAAGAGAGAAAGAAGCAGATCGAGGGGGAAAGGGTGTGCCAGGGCCTCCAGCTGCTGCAGATGGACTCCATAAGCATGTGTCTCCTTGTACATCTGGCTTATGTGGGTCCTAGAGAATGCAACCTGGGTACTTTGGCTTTGTAAGCAAGTGCCTTAACTGCTAAGCCATCACTTCAACTCTGATAATCTTGTAGAAAGCAAATTTTAGGTTTAAGGAATCAGTTAACCTCCTTCCCTAGCATATTAATTAGCACAGGAATGGTGTCCCATGAGTACCCTGTTGAATGATCGATGAAACTGGCAAGAAGCAGCTAGTCATGGTATGCCACAGAATGCCTCAGACATAAGGGCCTTATGGATATTTACAAGTTCCAGTTGCTTTCTGTCCAGATAAACTGAGTTCTGTAGGTAGGATGAGCCCTGATCAGGCTTACTTGATGAATTGGAGTGAGTTGCCTCCTGACTCCCACGTGGCCACTTCACAATGCAAATTGGCTCAGATGGCTTCTGGTTAAGCATTTCCAGAGCCCTCTTTGTAGGGTGAGACTTTTGGTGGAGGCTCAGCTGGTCCCGTCTGTCCTCCTGGGCTGGCACATTTTGTTAGTGTCTGTCAAGAGAACATTATAATCTTTCTCCCTGCTCTCCAGCAGTACACGGCCACCCCATCACTCACTATAACAGACCCTGCTGAGTACCCACAGTATATCTGGAAGCCATTTTCTGTTTGGAAGTCAGTGGCAGTCAGCCAACATTTCAGTAATATTTGCTTTCCTAAGGCTTAGACAAATCAAATCCATTCACTTACTTAAACTCGATCTCTCTTGTCTGGCACCATGTCCCCTCATGCAAGAAGAGCCAAAATCCAGAGTTCTGTCTCTCTTGTTCTCTCTCTCCCTCTATTCTTTCCTCCCCTCCTGTCTCTCTCCCTCTTGTTCATTTGACATATACATGATAGGTTGTACAATTTTTTTCTTCATTTTAACTAGTATACAATCATAGCCTGAGATAAAGTTAAACTTGCACAAAAACCCCTGTAAAATAATAGCAATAAAATACCTATTATTGGAGGGGTCTTCTGTTGACTCATGTCAGAATGTAGTTTCTTTATGTCTTAAACAACATATTAGACAAGGTACATGGAGTAACAGTAGTGAAAACACAGAACACACTCCAGGGTAGGACAGCATCAAGTAAACATGTTGGTCAGGAGGCCTGAGTTCTTTTGTGTGTGTGTGTTGGGGGGGCAGTGGTTCTCTTTTTATGAGTATTATGTGGAGGGAGTTGCTGATCTCTAGGGATAGGAATGGAGTGGATCCCTCCCTTGACTGGCAGGTGGAGTGTCTTATAGCTTTGAATAATCTGCTTGTGAAGTGGGCCATATATTCCATAATTTTGAGCATATGTATTCCTTGCCATGTATATACATGAGAAATAAGGGTTTTCCTTTGATTAGTCACTTCAAGGACTGACTGGTCCTCATGGTGCTGTACCAAATACTGGCCCAAGCTTGCCTTGCTCATGTCTCCATTTACCTTACTTCCAATTATTCACAGGTATTCAGTGCTGCTCTATCAGGACAGGATGGTCAAGGTCCATGGGAGGTGCTGGGCTCTCTCTGTGCTTGCCCTGGCTAGTGGGGAGTTGAACAAGAACTCGAGGAGAAGCTAACCTGGGTGAAAAAAGGCAAACAGACACAAGAAGGAGACCATGCTAGGTGTTTGTCATGGCCTTGAGAGTTTATTCTTACATGTAGGTTTATATAGGGTTTTAGGGGAAGGGCAAGGAGTTGTAGGGGGGAGGGGACATAGTTAGGGCAAAGATCACAGAGTTACTGGTTAAATCGCAATGTCTTTGTTTCTTCATCAGCTACTGGCAGGATGGGGGAAGTGTTTAGCCAGGTGTATGATCCCATTGTTTCTGGTAGTTGAAAATTAGGTGCGGAAGTAGAAAGTTAACTTGCTGTGTGGCAGTCTTTGTTTCTGGTAGTTGAATATTAGGTGAGGAAGTAGAAACTTAACTTGCTATATGGCAGTCTCTGTTAACATGGTCAAGATTTGGTTCATAGCTCCCAACATGTGCTCACCAGGCCCACAACTAAGTCGACATGTTTGGTTATAGAGGTGCAGAAGCCAAGTTCTAGAGGTATGAGGCTATTGATACAGTTCTTTTTTTCTTTCTTTCTTTTAGTTAGGGATTGGGCTCTCAGAAATATGGGTGCCACTTTACCAGCCCTCGAGTACAAGAACCTGTGTTTGTTCAGTTTAATCCAAGGTGGCTGCAAGCAACCATTCCTCAGTAGCAGCTCCCTGCTTCTTTTTAAGCTTAGCACACTTATAGACTGGCCCTTCCTGAGTCAGTCTCTTGAACTTACCAATCAATCAGTCCCTCCCTTATACCCCTGAGTCTGATAATGAGGATCATTCTAATTGGATGCTTGATGCATATAAATTTGACATAGGTATGACCTCTCCTGGTCCCTCTTGGCCCTTGGCCCTCTTGACTCTTAGCACCCTTTTAAAAACTATTTTAATTTACTTTTTTAATAATATTTTTTATTTATATGAGAGAGAGAGAGAGGGAGAGAGAGAGAATGGCTTTAATTCCAAATGCATGAGCTACTTTGTGCATCTGGCTTATGTTGGTACTGGAGAATTGAATGAGGCCCTTTGGCTTTGCAGGCAAATGTCAACTACTACACCATCTCTCCAGCCCCTATTTACTTTATTTTAATTATTTATTTTGAGAGACAGAGAGAGAATGGACATGCCAGGGCCTCCAGCCACTGCAAACGAACTCCAGATGCATGAGATACCTTGTAAATCTGGCTTTATGTGGGTACTGGGGAGTCATACTTGGGTCCTTTGGCTTTGCAGGCAACTGCCTTAACCACAAAGCCATCTTTGCAGTCTCTCTTGGCCTCTTTTGTAAGCTCTCCACGCCTCTGACCCTTTGGCTTGACTTGCTCTGTGAGGGGGATCTTCTTGGTCTCCTCTTCCCTTTCCCAACCAGGCTGGGAAGGGGGATATTTTCTTTTGGCTTGGGCTTTCCTGCTGGCTTTGCATCTGTATCCTAATTCCCTCTAAAGTAAATCTCATAATTCCATAATTTACCCTTCTTTGAGTCCACATTTTCAATTCTTTGATAGTTTGGACAAGAACCTGATGTTGTCATTCATGGGCCTGGGGTCTCCTGCATCTTTATGGACATCCATACCCTTCCAGGAGTCTACTCTTTTATCACCATTCGTTGCCTCAAGTCTGATCTCTTTTGTGGTAGTGGGAACAGATCTAGAATGGAAGCCTCGTACTCAGCCTTTCCCTACTTTATCCTCCACAAAATGGGGCTGGAGTATAATTTAGGGTAGGGCACAGAGCAAGTCTGAGTAATCCTAGGCACCCTGCCTTATCTCTCTGGAACTCCATTTCTTGCAGCTCAGTTTCTCCATTTTGCTGGCAAGGCAGCCTTGCTATGGGAATGGGATGAGGTAATCTGTCCACTTGTTCCTAAATCAATAGGTCTGTGCTGTTCGTGTGGCTTGTCTTTATTATTCTTTCTCTAGCAGGAACTTTCAATATTTCAAAGTTGTGTTTATTCTATAATGAATGCTTGGGACATCCTGGCAAGAAAGCAAGTATGATATTTTGGGGCAAAGGATCTCTTTGAGGAGCCCTTCCATTCATCTGACTACCTACTGTGTGGCAGGCCTAGTTTGGAAGCAGCAGTGTCCTCAGATTGCATTTAGACTTGTCTTGTGGAGGTGTGGGATAGAAATAAACCAGGCCTCTCCTTTAGAGTTTAGCAAAAATGGATTCTCTGGGTCAAAGGCCCCTTAATCTGCAAAACACAAGCTGTTTGCTGACTTGAGGCCTCAGAAGACTTCCTAGGATTGAAGGGGCTTTGGTATGGAAAATGGATTGTGTTTTGAAGATTAAGGGTCCTTTCATCCAAGAGATGCATTTTTTTTTTCTTTCCTCAAGCCCCTAGTGAAACACCTTGTTCCTTTCTGGCTTAAAACCTGCAAGTTTCCTTTATTATGCACAGATGGATTAGGCTGTGTTGAATATTTACAGCCTAGCAGCTAGAGAACTTCAGTGAATACCCAGTGCCCCACTCCTTTAGGATCAGCCCTCTCTCCTCCTCCAAATATGGGCTAGTCAGCCCAACCTCATTATTATTAAAGTAATTTGGGAACTTCTCCTCCATATTTTTTGATGAAATCTGGAGGGGGAAAAAAAAAAGCAGAAAATGCTGATGAATCACTTGCTGCAGGAGCTTAAAGGCATCTGTGGACCAAGATGCCCAGCTCATAGCTGAGAGTTTATGTGAGCTAAGAAACTAGGTTCTGGGAAGATTTCGCACAATGTCTAATTTTGACTAGTGTTTATGATATTACTGATGGTTTTTGTCTAATTTTTCTTTTCTTTTTTTCTTTTTTTTTTTTTTTTTTGTCTTGCTTACCTTTGTGGATTTTTTTTTTTTACTTGTGTGTTTTATACTGTCCTGCTACTCATCTTTGACAGGGTTGAAACTTCCTTGTTCTTTGCTTTAGCATCCTAAATGCTGGGATTATAGGCATGTGCCACAATAACTGGTTTCTGTAATGACACTTCATTCTGTTGATTCCAGTATCTTTAACTAAAGAGTGGAATACTGTTACCGCCCGTGTATCTGCTGGCTTCCTCCTGCCACAGCTTCTTGTACAGCAGCCTCTCCTACCAACCCAGTGGCTTTAAACACCTGGTCTTTCTATAGCTTCTATATCAGTTGGTCAGCAGTGGCCAGCTGATTTCACCAGTCTCCCTGACCTGGACTGGCTGCTTTGGCCCACAATACTATGGGGGAGGGGGACTCTACTCCATGTTCCATGTGAGTCCTGTTTGCTGGACAGTCTGTGTGACTGGACCTTGATCCTGTGCATGAAACATGAGACACATACCTTCTTGGGGCAGCAGAATAACAAAAGCTTACATGGAACTCCACAAAGCCTTTTGAGGGAGAAATTCAAAGCCAGAATTCCCTCACTTCTACCTCATCCTACTAATCAGAGGTAGTCATGAGGGGGAGAGCAAGTTTAAGGAAAGGGATATATACTCTGCTTCTTTGTTGAGTCTGTGAAACTATAGGATGAAGTGTCCAATGGTGAAGAAGCATCGTTAAAACAATCTACCATGAGCCATCCCATTGTGGAAACCAGTTGAAATGAAGCATAAACATTTCTTGTCACAGCTCCTGTCTACTGCTGTGTCCACACGTTATTGCCATTTGCTGATTGTACTGTAAGGACCCACATAAGGTAGCAAGATGGTGAAAGGCAGGGTTCCTGAATCCAGTAACAGATGCTCCGAGGTGTAATGAAGCTTTCTCACAACAGTGAAGGTGGGGATGGTTGGCCCTTAGAAGGCAAACAGTGCAATGCTTTTTTAAAGTTGTGTTTCATGTATTTGGTAAGCTGAATGTTTCGAATCAAGTACCACAGGGCAGAATTCAGAGCCATGGACTACCTGAAACATTCTGTTCTTTTATTGAGCTGGTGTATGCTATGTAACTCTGAAGGGCTGCTTCCCATCTTTAGCATCTTTGCTCTTCAGAATGCCTCTTTGGGAAGAATATATTTTTATAAACTCGTGCCTCCAGCCCAAGCAATATTTAGTTACTCGATTGTATTTGGTATTTGAATATTACGAGTCCCACAATTTTACTCACATTGGCCCCATGTCATGGAATGCTTCTTCAGAAGTCCAGCTTTTTCAGGCTTTGAGATAATTCAGTGTTTAAGGTCACTTGCTTGCAAAGCCTGTTAGCCTAGTTTCAATTCCCAGGCACCCATTTAAAACCAGATGCTTTAATTAATACATGCATCTATAGTGCACATGCGGTGCTCTATGTCCTGGCGTGCCCATACTCATATCCTCTCTTTCTCCCTCTTTCCTTGAAAATAAATACATCAATAATTTTTAAATTTTTTTTTCTACTTTTTTCCTCTTATGTCCCTTTCTGAGCCACTCAGAACCCAAATCAAAACTGAGCATTCTTTTTGAACTCACTCCAAGTTCCTTTCCCCCTTCCTTTGTTCCATTGCTGTGTTCCCATTTTTTCTGCAAGTTTACATTTACACTTTTATCTTCTCATAGATCCCTAAAGTTATGGCACTTTCATCTTTCTTTGATTACCCAGTAGCTGGTCCAAAGTTTACCATTCCACCCTGTATTCCTTTTATTGTTGTAATGGATGCATGACAGAGCAATTAAAGAAGAGTTTTTTCTTTTGAATATAATCCATCATGGTGGGGAAGTCTTGGCAGCAGGAGCTCGAGGCAGCTGGTCACATTGTATCCTCACTCAGGAAGCAGAGAAGTATGAAGACCGGTACTCAGCTAGCTTTCTTCTCATTATGAAATACAGGATGCCAGCCCATGGAATGGTGCTGTTACACTTAGTATGTGGCTTCCCACCTCAATTAACCCAATCTAGAAAATTCCTCAGAGATTTGTTTTTATGGCAATGCTAAATCTTATGTTGACAACTGAGATTAATGGTCATTACATCAATCCCAAATCCCATATGTGGCACTTAGCTTCTTGATGCTATGCCAAAACACCTGACCAAAAGCAGTTTATGGAAAGAAAGAGTTTATTTCAGGATTACAGTACTGAGTGGAAGCTTCATCATGGTAGAGAAACCTGGCCCTCTTCAACACACATCTGTGGCAGAGAGAACAGCAAGAAAAAGCTAGCCCTGAATGCACTGTAGGACTGGACTCTTCAACCCCCAAATCTGACCCCCAGCAACACATTTTCTGTAGCAAGCTTCCACCTCTCAAATGCACCACCAGTTGGGAACCAACCAGGAAGCTCTGTTACAAACACAAAGGTAAGGGGATATCTACATTCACATTCAAAGGATGATACCATATGGATCATTCTACCAGTACTATTTTCTTTCTATTTTGTATTTACTAGTTTCTCCATTACTTTTCTTCTTTAATTATGGCTATATCTGGTAAACTTATAAAGTCCTTGAAAGCCTTACTTTAAAGAAAAATTCATTGCCTATTAGATTCCATCTCTGGTGGAAAAAGTGGAGAAGCATTGGCTAAAACACTTTTGGTCTTTCCTCAAATACTCTCCAGACTCTTCATATTCCTTCATGTCCCATTCATGCCTGTTCCTCCCCCCCCTCCCCTCCTTTGGTTTCTTCAGGTAGGGTTTCATTCTAATACAGGCTGACCTGGAATTCATTATGTAGTCTCAGGGTGGACTTGAACCCACAGTGATACTCCTACCTCTGCCTCCCAAGTGCTGGGATTAAAGGTATGTGCCACTATGCCTGGCTCTCATGCCTGTTTCTTTTAATGAATCTTTACATCTTACTGAGCTGTTTGGAAGCCATTTGCTGTCCCCTCTGTGAATTGCTACAGTCATTTTGAGTCTCCTTTTTTTAAATTTTTTGTTCATATTTTATTTATTTATTTGAGAGTGACAGACACAGAGAGAAAGACAGATAGAGGGAGAGAGAGAGAATGGGCACACCAGGGCTTCCAGCCACTGCAAACTAACTCCAGACGCATGAGCCCCCTTGTGCATCTGGCTAACGTGGGACCTGGGGAACCAAGTCTCGAACTGGGGTTCATAGGCTTCACAGGTGAGCGCTTAACCACTAAGCCATCTCTCCATCCCTGGAGTCTCCTTTATACCATCAGGTAGCTTCTAAAACTGGATAAAACTGGATAATATTATCTTTTTATCTTTGCTCTTCCTGCTTATCTGCAGTCTTTGCAGACTACTCTGTGAGGCTCTTCTCCTCATGCTGCTTAAATATGAGCACTGCTTATTGTTTGTTCCTATTACCCCTGACTTAGAGATATTTACCATGTGGTCTCATTCAGATCAAGAGCTCTTAACTACTATTATACTACCACATGGATTGACTATTCCTACCACCATTGCCTACTGGAAATCCTGAATTGAATGTCCTATAGACACTGACACCTCAAACTCAAGTGCCAGAGAGAATTTGTCATCATTGATATCAGATCCATTACTTTTACTGTTTCTTATTGTGAATGGCCCCATCACTAATTCTCATCACCAAACCAGACCTGGGAGTCATCACAGGCAGTTCTCTTTCTTTACTATTTTCTCCAGACACAAAATCTTGTTAATTTTTCTCATCTTTCCCCTTTATCCTTCAACTATGAGACAGCATATCAAAACCACATATAACTTAGTTTATTTTATTAGCTCTGTCGTTACTCCTCATGCCCCTCTAAATCTTTCCATTAGCCCTTACTGTTGGACTAACCTATTAAAAATACAACTGTGTTGAGGGCTGGAGAGATGGCTTAGCGGTTAAGCGCTTGCCTGTGAAGCCTAAGGACCCTGGTTCGAGGCTCGCTACCCCAGGTCCCACGTTAGCCAGATGCACAAGGGGGCGCACGCATCTGGAGTTCGTTTGCAGAGGCTGGAAGCCCTGGCGCGCCCATTCTCTCTCTCTCCCTCTATCTGTTTTTCTCTCTGTCTGTCGCTCTCCAATAAAAAATAAAAAAAAAATTAAATATAAAAAAAAATACAACTGTGTTGGAATCCTTCTGTTTGAAAACCCCAAAAGGGATACACTCTATCATTCCATGGGGCTATTCCTAGCTCTTGATTTGTACAGTCAATTCAATAAATATTGATTTAGCATCTTTCACAGACTGAGTCCAGATACTACATATTCATAGAAAGGGAAAGAAAAGAACTTTGCCTTTGATAACGTACCAGCAGTTGGTAAAACTATGATTATAAAATAAGGGACCCACATCAGCTCTTGTTTTATCCTTTTCTATCCTGCACTAAAAGTTTCAGCTATACTAACCCCTATCTCCTTTTTATTCTTTTCCCCATTCCCTCCTCCTGGCCTGGTATGCATGACCCACTTGTTATTACCTACAGTAGACTTTTTGTCTTCTAAGGTCTCCAGGAAGACCTGCTGGGGACCCTGGCATGGAACTCCAGAACATCATCTGATTTTTCCATAAGTGGTCATATCCATAATATACTGTTTGAAAGTCTTCAATTTTTTTCTAGTTTATGTCCTAGGCTTTAAGATCCAATTGAAATAGCATGGACTGAATAGATATTTGTTGAATTTTACCAAACTGGAACAGAATAAAACTCTAAAATGTTTATTCACTCCCCTTTTGAAAGATCTCCTGCTGGGACTACTGTGGGAAGAAAGCTCAAAAGGCAGGAATTTAGATTTTCACATTTCTAAATATGACTCCAATGAAATATTTATGAAGGAAAAGATGCTATACATAACTCATGCTTATATTGTTAATTTAAAATGTAATGCTAAGATCACAAAAAGTAGCATTCCATATTTTGTCAGTTTTTATTCAGGCTTCCATGGCCTTTTCCAGATTTAATATTTCCAGAATGTTACCTCACAGTGACTTACCAGCCTTTCTCTTCAGTACATTTGTGAAAGTCCATGATTGTCAAAATAAGAAAAATCCAGCTAACAAAGAAGTATGTTCATAGCTAATGCATTAAAGGCCTGCTGCATAGAACAAAGAATTAGGATAGGGTCAAATTAAGTTCTACTAATTTAGATAATGCAACATTTTCAGATCATGTGACATTGTGAACATAACTACATGCTTAAGGATCCTCATTTTTAGCATCTGCAACATGGAGATAATGTGATTTATCTGACAGACAGGATGGTCTATGAATTTCATGATATGTATGGGTCATGAAGTTATGAGAAAGTTTTAGGCATGGTATCTAGCAAGTAGTATGTGCTCAATAGCCTTTCACACACCCTCACAGATGTATTCAAAATATAATATGAGCCCTGTATCATCTATGATAAGTTTGGAAAATGGGGATGTACAAAGTAAGGACAAGGGAGAGAATCAGCACAAACACTAAGCCATAGGAGTTTTTACAGTATTTCATTCAACCCTCCTGAGAGAGAAGTGGATGGGATGAGGGAAACTTGGGATATGAAATACTTTCTGATTTCTTGATTTGTTTGGAACAGATGGTTTGGTTAAGAATGGGGAGGTAAATGGTAGGAAAATTCTTCCATTACTGTGATTTCTGACCATCTGGCATCAGTGTTCTCCAGCTAGGCAGACATTAGTGCTAGCCTTTTTTTTTTTTTTCCCCTTCCCTTCTTCCTCCCCCTACCCCTTTTCTTTCCTTGCTTTTGAGACAGCATTTTACTGTGTAGCCCACGGTGGTCTCAAATTCAAGATCATTCTGCCTCCACATCTCAAATACTGAGACTATGTACCACCATGCTATCTGGCTCTAACTCTTACTCTAACTCCAGCTCTTCTTAGTGACATTTTAGAGATATCAAAGCTTCTCTTATGAATGATTCTTTCAATGTGGGAAAATATAACTCTTCACAGCTGCCTCCCTGCCCTTGTAGATGCTTGGCCAGTAGTAGGACAATTTCAGTTTCCTTTTGCAGGGACCCATCCCCACTCTATTTTTTTTTTCTTGGTGGGGGGGGGGAATCTTGGACAACCTCACCTTGCTTTCTTTTGCATGTGGCCCATGTCTAATCTGAGGGCTATGACATATTCCTTTTACCAGTGTGTTAAACACTTATTTCTTTGCTCTGCTACCAAGTTTCAGTCTGCCTCACTTTCAATTTCTCTCTTTTTAGCAAGTGTTTTTTTAGGTTTCACTGGTGTAGTTTGGGCAGCACTCTACCATGTTTCCCGAGGCACTAAGTACATTGAATTTACTGATTGAATGCTTTTGGAGGTGGAAAATACTACCCTTCTTACTCCTTGAGGAGTTTAGAGGGTGGGTGGAAGCGTTTTTCACTGTTAGGTTCCACTCAAACCCCTCTCCTAGTCTCTTTGATGTGGGCAAAAGTTTATAAATTTCCCAATATGCATTTTGACTACCTTTTTGGCAAGTTCTATATGGTGATCACATGACTTTCTTTAGATATGGCTGGTACCTATAGTTTGTGGGGCTTAGCTGAAAGCAGAACTGAAATAGCAGCATTTAGAAATCCTAGTTAACCCATATCTGCACTCTTAGAGGTGCTCATTCCTCTGTTACTGAGGAAACGGAAACAGACAAGTTAATTATATGCCCAAGCTCTCAGTTTTGCAGGTCTGTATTTCCATGTGGGGTTCCAGCTGGACATCCAGGTTTGAAGTGAAAGCCTTGGTGATTCTACCCTCTTGACCCATGGGGTACAAGCAGGGACTGGGTCCTGACTTCAGTTGTAGTTATGAGCCCTAGTCATCCAGGCAGCTGGGGAAGGTATACCCTTCTGTCCTTTGATCCAGAATGTGGGAGTGAATCCAGTAATCCATGCAGAAGGCTCCAGAGGATAAACTGGGTAAGAGGGCTTCTGGAAGGCTATTTTCTCCATCTCATTCACTGAGTGTGTGCCTCAGATGTAAATAATTTATAATGGCAACAGTTAGAGAACATGCTCTGCTTGGCCTAAACCCAATTCTCCTAATGTTACTGCAGGCTTATAGTTAGCCCAGTTCAGCCAAGGGCCTTATGAGCGCTTCGCGCTACAGTCTATGTCTGCATTCTGTGTAGATAAGACCATCACACAGGAATGGACCTGTTACTCTTCGATGGTCTCAGGGGCTCAAGGGCAGCACTGAGATAGAACCAGCCTCATATTGCCAGGTTCTAAACCCCAGTTGCAGGAAATTCCCTTTATGAATCTTCCAGAACAATTGTCAAATGCGTGGTGGAAGAAGTTCAAGGCTATCTCTGTTACGAGCTGTGGCCCTGGAACACAGTGTGTTTATATGTCTACTGTGTGTTTCTTGATTTTGGAAATAGGAGACAAGTGGACGGTGACTCAGCCAGCTTACAAGGGAGAGTGAACAGGGCTCCCTAACATTCACAGAACTGTGAGATATGCATTTGACCTTTCTGAACACAGTCATCAGACACAAGGATATGTAATAATCTCTCAATGACCAAGGGTATTTAATAGTCATCATTATTTATTGTGTTAAAATTTCTAGCAGAAATAAATATTTTGATAGTAAAAAAGAAATGAGCCAAATTCATTCTAACATCCTTTATATAGCCCAATGCATACAAAATATTAGTCCAAAATGTAATCACTATCAATAATTAATCATGTATTTCATCCCACAAGTCTCTGATATCTTGGGAATGTCAACTTTCTACTATAACATGTCTCTACTAGAACTATCCACATTTGAAACACTACATAGCCACATGTAACCTATTGCTTTAGAATTTGACAAGCCAGGTTCTCATTTTTACTTAGTAATCTTTGTTAATCAAGGTTCAGAAAGGTTAAATAATTAGTGATGTTTCAATTACTCAAACTTTCTGAACCTGTTTCCCTTATGGTTCTTATATAAAATGTTGATCATCATTTCACTCTTTTATGGTTATTGTCACATGATTATGTCACCATTGCAGTTCCTGGCACAACACTGGTACTCATTTAATACTTGAGTCTGTCCTCAAAATGACTTCCACTCTGTGCTCCTTGTGGATAAGGAAATGCTGTCTTCCCTGTGTTGGTAGAACATGAACTCAACCCAACTTTCTTCCTTCTCCCAATGATTCCTGACCTCCTTCTACACTGCTCATTTCTTCAATTCCCTCAGGTCTTGGCCCCAAAGTCCCTTTGCCAGAGATGCTTTCCTGAATACCCTGTGTACAGAGTACACACACTCTTCTTCCCCTCTGACCCACCTTTTTCTTAGTGTCCTCCCCACCACCTTCTAGTTACTGCCCTTGTCCTCCAATGAAAAACTGAATCCTCCCAAAGGTCTTTTGTAAATTGTTTGTCTGGCTTCTATTCTTCTGCTAGACTTCCTTCCTTTCTCTTAGTGTTTATGGGCCACAGCTTATATTAGAAACACTTCTAAGTGTTGTGAGCTTGGGAATTATTTTATGCACATCTGTTAAGTAGGATGTATGTGACTATTTAGGGAATAAACCTGTATCAATATCTAATATAGACTTCATTCTGACAACAGATAACTTGAAAGCCCGGCACATAGTAGATGGTTTATTATTGTTAGCTGTACTTCACTTATACTATCCCAAGCCTCCAGTAAAGTTAGTGTTGCTCTTAACTAAAGAATGGAATTCACAGTTCTACTTAACATGTCACATGATAACATGTAGTTAATAACCTACTAATCTTTGTTCTAACTCACCAACTTATACAATTCTATTAAAAAGTAGTTTGCAGAAACTTTAATTTTGCTTTTAGCGCTTCACGGATTATTGTGATTTTCTAAGTCAACAGAGATATGTTCTAACATCTTCCATGATGAATTCATCTCTATTTGCTGCAATATAGATGTATCACAACTCCCAAAAAGGAATGAGTTAAAATATAGCCATATATATATGCGCATGTTCTTGTCAAGACATACAGAAGAAGGAATAATGTTCCTAATAGGCAACTAGATGACTGGAGTCACAATTTGACATTGGGTCATTCTTTATCAGAAAGAAGTGGATTAGAGTAGGATTTTTGGTCCCTTTAATATTATTTATTGTAAGGGGCTGTCCAATGCAGGGTAGGATGTTTGATAGAAATCCTGGTCCCTTAGTTCTGATAATTAAAGATGTCTTTGTAAGGCAAAATGACCTCCACTTTGGAAGCACCAATTTATAACTTTCAAATTTTAGCTAATGCTAGAATTGTAGGCTGAAGGCTTACTCTGTTTTATGTACATACACATCCACATGCACATAAACACATACCACACTGCTGTTAGATGTGCTGTGATGATCTCCAGCCTGTTTCTTCACAGCAGCAGCTAAGTTTTCTCTCACAGCTTCCCACCTGCTCCCAATCAAATAGAAGCTCTGTAGAAAGACTGTATGGGTAACAAACATGCTGCCATTCAGGTATGTTGCCTCTGACTGCGGGAATCTCTGAACATTGCCTCCACCCCTGTTTGCCACTCTGGTGGGCTCTGGCAGATACACTTGGCAGCTATAACCATCACAATTCTACACTCTTTACACATGTCTTTGTTTTAGGCTCAGAACAGAAGTTAAGGCCACAGCTTTTTTCCAGCTCACTTTTTGTACCCATGCTTCCCTCCTTTGCTTTGACCACTGGGACTTACAGCAATAGGCAGATCTTTGTAGCAACTTATAATAAAATGGTGTACTTGGGCAATTGAGGGAAATAGTCAATTGTGCAAAAATCTATATCTCTCTCACCCTGATTTTTTTTTCTTTCATATATGCATTGGCATCCATCTTCAGCTGGCAAAATAGCCAAATAAGTTGTATTTAATCATGTGTGGAGATGGTTTTGCAATTGACAGAATGTTTATGTCCTCATCATATTTTTAGATGGCATATAGAAAAATCTAGTATCTAGAGAGGGGTCATGTTTGTTCATAGTCACATGGCTAGCCAAGATGCGAAACTGTTTGCTTATGCTTCCTGCAAGTTAAAGACTCACAGCTCAATAAACAAGGCAGACATAAAAACAAAGAAATGCAAGACAATCAGTGCTGACATACAATTATCAAAAGTAAGCTGAGTGGAAGGAGGAACAATTTTTTTTTTTTTATAAATGAATTGTAAAGAAGAAATGACCTCTAAGGACATGACCTCAGCTAGCTCCTGAAGGAAAAATAGGGTTTGGCCCAGCCATGGGAAGAAAGTAAACAAAAATAGTCCCTAGTAGAGAATTAAGTCAACACCACCAGGATCAGCATTAATTGTGATCATCATTATCCCCCTTATCCATTTGTGACGTTTACTGAGCATATACTATATCCCAGGAGACTGCAGGATGGACTTTACACTGCTTGTATTATTCCGTTGTCATACTTGTTCCAAGAGTATATGCTTTTATTAATATTACATAGCTGAGGAAAATAAAACTCAAGAGCTTAAATAGCTCTCACGAAACAGTACTGTTTATAGAGTGACATTTTTCTTTCATTATAGAGAAAGGCAAACTCTCAGAGTGAGAAGGTGGAGGTCCATCAGTATCTGGTAGGCTGGTACAAAGGCTGGACATAGCCTTGTGACTTCTCTTTTATGCTTCCCAGGGGGAAAAAAAAAAAAATCACTTCACCACCTAAGGTCTCCCTTCAACTTTAGCATTTGTCCAGGGCAGCATCAGTGTACTGTGACTCCCAAAAAAAGAGGTGGGCAAGATCTATTCAAATTCTTAGCCTTTAGGGTTCCCTCTGAAGACAAAGGGCCCTTGAGTGCAGATGAATTTGTAATAGATGAATTGGGGGGGGGATATATGTGTTTGGGGTTTAGGAAACAGTCCACAGATCTCTGTAGAAGTGTACTCCAAGCAACTGTGAGGATTCTGTGTCTCTAAAGTAGCCAGCCAAGATAGCCAGGATGCTAATCTAGCCTAAGACTTTGTGCATTCATCTGGCAAAGCAAAAGCAAAAAGTGAACTCAGTGTCTGTGTGAAAGGAGCAGAAAAATAGACTCATTGAGGGCTGGAGAGATGGCTTAGTGGTTAAGCGCTTGCCTGTGAAGCCTAAGGACCCCGGTTCGAGGCTCGGTTCTCCAGGTCTCACGTTAGCCAGATGCACAAGGGGGCGCACGCGTCTGGAGTTCGTTTGCAGAGGCTGGAAGCCCTGGCACGCCCATTCTTTCTCTCTCCCTCTATCTGTCTTTCTCTCTGTGTCTGTCGCTCTCAAATAAATAAATGAAAAATGAACAAAAAACAAAAAATATTTAAAAAAAAATAGACTCATTGAGTCCCAGGTTGTGAGAGTCAGTTGCTAGTAAGGCAGGAGGTGGGGTAGATGGTTGTATCCTGTCACCATGCTCCTTGCTGGCTGTATGTGAATTTGTTTCTGCATTAATTCATTCCATTCACTTATCACGTATCTCCCCCGCAGAGCCATATTGTACCAAGTGCTGAGATGCAGGTACTTAGACATGTCCTTAGTTTACTAATGAGAAAATGACATCTCTCTGAGAACAAGCAGTCGGGATGCATTTACCCAGCATGCACACACTCAAGCAAGGCAATTATGTGGGCCCAGGTCACACTAACTTTGTGACCTTAAAACATTCTGATGATCTACTGATGAAGATATGTTAACTTTTTCTTTTCCATTGTCTTTTCCCTCTCTCTCTCTCCTTCTTCTTCCTTGTTCCTTTCTTTTCTTCATTCTTTCCTCTATAGGACTCCACAGAATGGAGCAAGAATGAGAGGAAAAAGGCCGGCAGAAAAGCATGAACTGGAGGTTTGTTGAGCTCCTCTACTTCCTGTTTGTATGGGGCCGTATCTCAGTGCAGCCCTCCCACCAGGAGCCAGCTGGGACAGACCAACATGTCTCCAAGGAATTTGATTGGCTTATTTCAGACAGGGGCCCTTTCCACCACTCCAGGAGCTACCTATCCTTTGTGGAAAGACACCGTCAAGGATTTACAACCAGATATAAAATATACAGGTATGATTTAGGCTAAAAGAGCCCCTGCCTTTTACTACTGTTGTGCTTTGTGGGGAAAGGCTTGTCTGAGATCTGGCTGTTTGGAGAATGACTGGGTCAAGAGACTTGACACAGGCTGTTTTATTGTGCTTTTTTTTCTAATCTTTGCATAAAATATTAGCAATGATAACATCAAATTACCAGTATTTATTGATTACTTATATTCTGGTACTTGGTAGTTAGACATTATCTCATTTAAACTACTGATTATGTAATATTGACTAAGGTTGTTTGATCACATTGACATCTAACTGAGTCTCAATTAGGTTAAATAATATTATTTTTAAAGTCAGAGTCAATAAATGCTAGAGCTACGATTCAACCCTAGTCTTGGTAATTCTTTTGTTCAGCACATGAATCTAGTATCTTTCCCAAACATAGTCATGACTTCAGAAAAGAATAGATATGTTCAATGGACAACCTTTTTTTTAAAACAGGTCCAAACTGGTTCTTGGCTGACAGTAATCCTACATGATTATAAAGGACTAAGTTGTGTACAGGAGAGATCCTCTGAAGGTATGATAAGTGACTTTAGTTAATAAGCCCACAATCAACAAATTAACAGGAGTAAAACTAATTATGTACATACACAGGGACTCCTAAAAAGTTTGAGATTTGAGAAAGGAGCAGATAACTTCAGTTTCTGTAACATTTTGACTTACAGAAAAGAACCCAGGATCTCTGAGGGGTGGTGTCAACATAAGGTGTAGGAAGTCCTGGAGAAGAAATGCATTGGGGGAAGGGCCTTACTGTTTTCTTACACAGATAAAGTAGTGTTGGTAACAGACTCTTTCTCAGAACATCCCTTTAGAACATTAGGGATAGTTTGTGATAAAATCTGTCTGGGCCAGTATCTCCTGTTCCATCACTTAATCTTCCCTTGTGATGAAATTTCTGGGGAAGAGAATCCATGGTAATTAAGCTACTGTTTGAGGGATCTGTCTGTAGACACATAAGGTAACTTCAGAGAAAATCCTGCCTTGTGCTTTAGGGAAGAAAGGGGAGCCCGGAGAGGAATGTGGGAGCAGGTGGCACTACCTTTGGCTCCATTGGTTCAAAATACTGAGAAATAATAAATGACATGCTTTCATGTTTTCTGAGCTTCAACCGCCCAGAGTATTTTTTCTGTGAGCTTTTCTTATTTTCTACACTCTATTTAATCCTGATAACTTTAATATAGCCACAGTGCTGTAAATTTATCCCTCTGTAATAGGAAGCATTCTTATTATTTATTTTTGTGGGTGGCATAATTATGTGTGTCAGTGTGTGAATACAGGTGCTCATGTGTCATAGTATGCATATGGAGGTCAAAGGACAGCTTCCTGGTCAGTCCACTATCTTTCCACTTCACCGGAGGATGGGTTTCTCACTCTGGGTTCAGTGCTGTTCTTTGCTGTACTTGCCAAGAGCTTCCAGGACATTCAGACTTCCTCCCATCTCCTGTGAGCTACAGGGAGCTCTTGTTCCCTCCATGGCTTCCAGCTTTTCATGTGGCCTCAGGAGATTGAATTCTAGTACTCCAGCTTGAATGGTAAGCACTATCCACTGAGCAATCTCCCCTGCCCTAAAAGTCATTTTTATTTAGAATGTTTTTGAGTATACATACACACACACACAACATAGTCATGTTTGGGTCTTTGAGTTTACCTTTGCTATGTCATTGTTATATACACGCAATAAATAGTGTGGATTTGCATAAAGCAGAAATATCTGTGTAGGTTTTTTTTTGGTAAATGTTAAGAAACGAAAGACAGATTCTTAACATTTCTGAGCCAATTATATAGTAAGTGACCAAAAAAAAAAAAAAAATGATGCAAGGAGGAACCTTGGCCTTAGGTCTTCTAAGTCATTGATGTGGAAAGTAGCAACCCACTTTGTGGAAATATGTGTCCTGAAGAGAAGGATTGTGTGGTGTCCACCAGCTGCAAATGCTTCTTGTCATTCCATTCAGAACATTTGAATTCTGGTGGGCCCACAAATACCTAATTCTCTGTCTATGCAAAAGTTAATGGATAGCCAAGCGTGGTGGTGCACACCTTTAATCCCAGCACTCGGGAGGCAGAGGTAGGAGGATCACTGTGAGTCCAAGGTCACCCTGGGACTACATAGTGAATTCCAGGTCAGCCTGGGCTAGAGTGAGACCCTACCTTGAAAAACCAAAAATAGTTCATGAATAAACTTTCTATGGGTCCTGACGAGTGGTGAATTACTTGGTGAATTACTGAGAAACATGGTACTGAGTCTTATGAAGTGTGAGAATGTAATGAAAAATGATTACAGGGAGAATAAGTGAAGGAAGTATCTATAAAAGTGAAAAATATGCAGGCATATCTTCACTTCTCCTCTCGAAAGACAATAATCTCAAAGTCAAACATTATGATTAAATCAAAGGACTTCCTCTGGGGAGAATAGTTACCTGCTAAATTTTAAGTTAGGATCCTTAAAAATGTTTCTAGCAGAACAGAGCTATATTGTTGGAGATAATACATCTACCAGGATTGGACATAAACATACAGCAGGTATGGATATAAACATAAATGAGGTATGGGTGAGGAATACCCATACCTGCATATATAAACTAGGTATGGGTATACACAAAAAACAGGTATGGGTAACACATAAGCCAGGTGGGTACCCACGTAAACCAGGTATGGGTATACACATGAACAGGTATGGGTACACACGTAAACTAGGTATGGGTGCACACATAAACAACTTATGAGTAAACATGTAAACCAGGTATGGGTGCACACGTAACTCAGGTATGTGTACACATGTAAACCATGTATGGGTATACATGTGAATCAGGTATGGGTACACATGTAAATGACGTATGGGTATACACATAAACCAGGTATGGTATACACATAAACCGGGTATGGGTATAAATGTAAGCCATGTATGGTGCACACGTCAGCAAGGTATAGGTATACAAGTAAATCATGTATGGGTATACATATAAACCAGTTATGGTACACACGTAAACCAGGTATGGGTACACATGTAAACCAGATATGGTTATATACATAAACCAGGTATGGGTATACACAAAAACTAGGTATGGGTATACACATAAACCCAGTATGGATATACATGTAAACCAAGTATGGGCACACACATAAGCCAGGTATGGGTACACATGTAAGCTACGTATGGGTATATATGCAAACCAGATATGGGTATACACATGTTGCAGTCTGGTTCGCATTGCTGGTAGAAATCACCTAACCAAGAGTAGCTTCTGGGAAAAAGAGGTTTATTTTGGCTTCCAGGCTTGAGGGGAAGCTTCACGATGGCAGGGGGAAACGATGGCATGAGCAGAGGGTGGACATCACCCCCTGGCCAACATAAGATGGGACACAGCAACAGGAGGGTGTGCCAAACACTGGCATGGGGAAAAACTGGCTATAAAGCCCATAAGCCCTCCCCCAACAATATACTCCCTCCAGGAGGCATTAATTCCCAAATATCCATCAGCTGGGAACCTAGCATTCAGAACACCTAAGTTTATGGGGGACACCTGAATCAAACCACCACATTCCGCCCCTGGCCCCCATAAACTGATATCCATACATGATGTAAAATACAATGCATTCAGTCTGACTTTAAAAGTCCCCATAGTTTTTTTCATCAATCCCAATGATGTTCATACATCCCCATAGTTCAAGATCTTTTAACTGAGCCGTAATACCAAAAAATAACCTCAAAAAGCCCATAATGGCACAGAATATTCACACTGCAAAAGATGGCAATGGGCATAGCAAAGAAACATTCAACCAATACAAGATTTAAAACAACAAGGGCAAACATCAAACTCTGTAGCTTCAAGTCCAGCAACTCTAGCCAGTGACAAATCTTCAAGTCTGATAATTCTAACCAGCAACAAGTCTCTGGCATTCTAATTCCGCCCCTCCAGCTAGGGTACTCACAGTCCTGGAAAACTTCACCGGGGCCGGCAGCTCCTCGGCAGCCATCTCATGGTCCCGGCATCTCCACTGGGTCTCCACTGCAAGCCACGGTTCATCCTCATGGCCCCATGGGGTCTCTATGCAGGCAACCAGCAAACCTGCTTCACACTGCCCATGGCCATTTCCAAAACACAAGACCGTGTTGCAAACTCAATGACCCTCTTTCCAGCATTTCTTATACGCCATGATACCAGGTAGGGTGCCAGTTTGTTAATCCAGGGGGGAATAAAGCAGACTTTGAAGAACAGGACACTCCTTGATCATTCAGGCCCCTTCTAAAGAGTCGACATTCTTCTTGTTGCCCCAGCGCAGGTCAGCTAGCCCAGTTTCAAAGGTTGTAATTTCTCAGTTGCAGCTGAATGGGCAATAGTTCACCCAAAGATTTTCCTTTCTGTGCCATATCCCTCTGCATACACCAGTTCATTTCTATGCAAAGCAACCCTGCACAACTTCTTAGGACATGGGCACAAGAGCAAGCTTCTCACACAAACTGCTAGCCCAGTCCAGGCAAAAGCTCTTTCTCACCCTCATAAGCCAAACCTCGTAGTCCATAGTTCTTACTGCCTTCAGGTCTTTCAGCTCTGACCAGGATAGACCATCAAGCTGTACTTACAGCACTGCAAGGCATCTCTTAGGCCAAGGTTTCAACTCCTTCCACATTCCTCTTGAAAATCAGCTTCAAAAGACTGAAGCCACATAGTCAGGTGTCTAGCAGCAATCCCACTCCTCGGTACCACTTTACTGTTGCAGTCTGGTTCGCATTGCTGGTAGAAATCACCTAACCAAGAGTAGCTTCTGGGAAAAAGAGGTTTATTTTGGCTTACAGGCTTGAGGGGAAGCTTCACGATGGCAGGGGGAAACGATGGCATGAGTAGAGGGTGGACATCACCCCCTGGCCAACATAAGATGGAACACAGCAACAGGAGGGTGTGCCAAACACTGGCATGGGGAAACTGGCTATAAAGCCCATAAGCCTGCCCCCAACAATACACTCCCTCCAGGAGGCATTAATTCCCAAATATCCATCAGCTGGGAACCTAGCATTCAGAACACCTAAGTTTATGGGGGACACCTGAATCAAACCACCACAACACATAAACCAGATATGGGTACACACGTAAGCCATGTATGGGAATACACATAAGCCAGGTATAGGTATACACATAAACCAGGTATAGGTGTGTAATGATTGCTTGAAGAACAGACGACTATGAAATCCTTTTCCTGGAGAGGATGTAGCTGTGAGACTTGGGTCATGATAAAAATCATTGAGATCCAGATACCTTATTTTGCTTATTATTTGTCAAATTTTAATGATCTCTAGGTTTAACATATGGTTTTCTCTTCCATTTGAGCCTTGTAAGGGCACTTCAAGGTTGGGATCCATTTAATTCATATTTTCATTTTAAATCTCACTTGATGAACAAAAGTCATGTAGCCAAGAAAAGTCACAACTTGGGCTCAAAACCAAGTGATCAAAAGTCCAGAAGCACATTAATTAACCTCTAGAACTGAAAGCATCTAGATACTCATTCCAGTCTCCATGCCCTAGTCTTGTGACATTAGGGAAACCTGCCTTCTTTCCTGAATCCCACTTTCCTCATTTATCAAATCAGGGTTGGATGAAGATCAGTGAATTTTAACCTGTGCTCTGTGAAATGCTAACAACTGATTATAGTAGCCATGGAAACCATTGTATTGTTGGGCGAACACCCCAAGGGCCTACCAGGCAGAATCCCTTCTCCTCTATTTCCCATGCAAAAGGAAGATTTACATCTGTTTCTGTGTTTAGTTTTTGCATGGGCTTTATGTTAGATTTGTAAGCAATGTTCCAATCACCCAATGAGCTGGTCTCTACATTTCGTTCAGCTCTACAGTTAAGTGTAAGATTTAACTAAGGTCACATGATTAATTAAGTAATGGTGTTTAACAAAGAAGCTAGGCCCTTGGCCATCTAGTCACTCCATCTTTTCTTTATTTAATCCTGAAATAGTTATTAGCCAGCAGTTTGAGGCTCTACATTGTATTTAGGGCAGATGATACAATGAGGAGTAAAATAAATATCATCCTCCCTCTCATAGGAGAGGTTGAGAGCAATTAACTATGCATGCACACACATAGATTTTTATACAGATTAGGTGCTACAGAAGAAAAATTCCAGGAGAGATATATGTGGGAAATGACAAATTATTTTTTTAATGTCTTTATTTATGGAAGAGAGACTGAGAGAGTAAGAGAGACAGTGGGCACACCAGCGCTTTTGTCACTGCAAGCACTCACATCCCAGGCCACATTGTGTGCCTGGCTTTACGTGGTACTGAGGGATCAAACCCATATTGCCAGGCTGTACTAGCAAGTACCTTTCACTGTAGAGCCATTTCTCTAGCCCCAAAGTGATAAATTCTATAAATATTTGACTTGGCTTTTGTCTTAGTCTGCACATGAAAATGCATGCAAATGGCTAGTCAGAGACAACATGCATTAGTCCAGTTGTAGGCCAACTAGCTTGGGCTTACTGGGCAGTCATCAGGTGATTCCTTTTCTGTGGGGTGTGCCATTTTGTTGAAACACTGCCTATGATGTTTGTCTTACTGTGTGCTAACATGCATGCAGATTAGAAACTTGACATCGCATCCCAAAAGAAGGGCTTTCCTCCCACAATGCCTTGTTGCCTGATGGTGCAAGGATGACAGCTCTTCTGAGATGTTATAGACCTTATGTCTCAGCCATTTCCCTCTGCCACAGAGTCCAGAGGGATCTATCTGCAGGCTTCTGAGAGAAACCAAAGGAAAATCCCCCTCCTTCAGGCAGGCTAAGGCCATTTTATTTCTCTTGCATGCGCACACAGAGGCTCGCTTTAACGTGTGCAGTCTTGGTGAGGATTCACTGCCAGTGGAAATGATGAGCCACTGTCAGATCCCGAGCACAGCCCCTCCATGTTCTTGCACAAGCCCAGCAGTCACATGGCCACATGACGTACTTTGAGTGAATATGGTACATATTGTCACTTGAGGGAGCTTATGAAGGGCTTGGGCTAAGGAAAGCCAGGAGAGCTCATAGAATATTCTGCTACTGCCTGGGTTTAGCGGCAGAGCCTTTGACCTTGGAATCAGGGAACGTGGACACGTCTCACCTCACCTGGCTCCTTTCTGAATACTTCGGCCAAGGAATGGAACCATTTGAGGGTGTTTCATCATCTGTCCAACAGAAAGTTAGCTGAGACAGTCTTCAGGATCTTTCCCTTCTCCGAAACTCCAAGACTCCTTGAAACATTGTCATTTTTAAATGACAGCATGTCTACTTAGAGGGGACTCTGGGCTTGGAGTCTGGATACTCAGATTTTATTTGATTTCAAGTCTCATTTTAGCTTTCTCATTTTGGGCAATTCACCCAGAGAGTATATACTCACCTATAAATTCAGTTCTTTTTATTGGCGATTACAAAAATAAATAATACTATGTTTCTACACACATCTCAAAATTCTTCGTCTCAAAGTCTGGAGTTGGTACAAGGAATAAAAGCAGAGGAAAAGGGAATAATCAAACAATTATCATTACATAGATGGGAATGACCCTAGCAGATATTCAGGTGACAATGCATATTCTGCCTATCAAGTTGAATGAAATGCATTTTATATAAAAATGCTTTGCACAATTTAAATTATGTCTGGAAATTTTGATAAAATATTTCTAATGATTTTGCTTCATATTAAGAGAACACACTCATTATTCATTGACTAATGCTAACTATTCTGTGAGGGAATTAGTGTTATCTTTCCATATTATGAATGATAATACAGAAGTATGAAGAGGCTTAGCATATTGTCCACATCACCCAGCTTTGGATCCCTAGAATTGGAATCTAACAACAAGCATCTGGCCCTCTTCCCCATGAGCCCTTAATATACTATGTTGTCTGTCCATTGGTTTATTATTCAATATTCAAAACCAGTTAATACTAAGGGATTTCCTTTGACAATGGGAAAGCTGGAAACTTACTTAGTGTCAGTTTTGTCATCTGTAAGATAAAGGTTATTTTAAATGTCTGATATGGTTGTGATGAGGAATAACTTAAGTATTAAGTATAAGGAACCAAGAATTTTATAGGCGCTTCATAAATTTTTGTTTCCTTCTCCATTCCAGAAGGTGAGTGCATTACTGTAAATTATTTACTTTTTTATGATAAATTATAAGTGAGTTTTGTTGGAAGGTCATTCTTGTGCTCCTAATCCTTTTATGGGCTTTAAATTATCTTTTTATAGTCTTTGAGCTCAACAGTAGTTGAATTTAGCGATTATTTGCAATATGATACTTTGGTTGATTTTTCTTTTTCTTCTCAGTTTGCTGTTGAGACAGGTTGACATATAGCCCAGTCTGGCCTCTAACTCACTGAGTAGCTGAGGTTGAACTCATGAACCTCCTTCTTCCACCCCTCACATACCTGGATTACAAATATGCACCACCATGCCCAGCTACAACTGTGTCTTTAAAATAAAATAAAATGAAAAGGAGGGGCTGGGTCAATGGTTCAGCCAGTAATGTGCTTGAATGCAATCATGAGGACCTGTGTTTAGGTCCTCAGCATTCAGGGGAGGGATCCTGGGCCCTACAAGAGCTGATTGGCTAAACTACCTGGATCTGCAAGCTCTGGTCTTAAGTAAGGACCTGCCTCTCAATAAACAAGGTGAAGCTCTCTTAAGAATGCATCTGAAGTCAACCCTTGGCCTCCATACACATGTGCAAACATGTCTACACACATGTGAACACAAATACATATACACCTTCACATGACACACATATGCAAAAACATGTCTGTGATAGGAGAATTATGGTCCTGTGTGTAGGCTTTGATTCAGCAGTCTCTGGAATTTCAGATTGCAGACTAGACGGTGATAAATATGGGGCCTGTGCCACAAGAGATGGTTTCATATTGAGTGGATTTCCCTGCAGGTTGTAAAACAAGTGGTTTGTGGCTTTTGCTGTATCTCCCTTTGAGTTCTAAATATGTACCTGAAGCTTGGATGTAAATCAAATCCTGGCAAACCAAGTCTAATTTCCTAGCTGTCTTGCATATTTATTTCAGGCTTGTGTGAATCTCAGTTCTAATGTGGCGTGCAGATGTTCCTTCGTGTGTTTCATTAAAATATCTGTGGCAGGTTTGGTGGTAAAGCTCTCTGAATAAATGAATGGGGATAGGGTTGATTGGATAGTTCTACTAAGATGAACGAGAAGTGAGCCTTACCTAGCACTCACAAATATATAATATACTATAGCAGAAACTAATCACTGAGGAGCCGGTGATGCATAATATAGACATGGCCCCTGTCCTCAGGAAGCCAGAAGAAATGAGTGTGACAGAGATGTCTACTTTTGCTCTGCTCAGGAGACTTGTAGGTGAACTTAAAATAAGTCTTCAGCCTCTGATTCCAGATAGCATCTTGGTAGCTTTTGGTTCAAAGTCAGTATTTTCATTATTATGGACGACATTTTTCCAAGTGATGTTAAAAGGTATTTTCTGGAATAAAAGGTACCTATAATCTTTTTTAAAATAATCATGAATTATTATTATATAATAGTAACATATAAATATAATGTAATAATGCTAACATTGCTATCTTTAAATAATATTTTGTGTACTTATTTGCAAGCAAAGAGAGAAAATGAATGAATGAATGACTATGGGCATTCCAGGGCCTCTACCCATTGCAAATGAACTCCAGATGCATGCACTAATTTGTGTATCTGGCTTTACATGGGTATTAGGAAATCCAATCCTGGTTGTTAGGCTTTGTAGGCAAGCACCTTAACCTCCGAGCAATCTTTCCAGCCTTAACATTGCTTTCTTACATGTCTACCATTGTATAAAACACAGTGTCAAAATAATTGCAGCTGGTCTTTATAATAATCCTATGCAGGAGGCATTACTCATATCTGTAGATATATAACCTATGTATGGTAAAATGATTAATTCATGGTAGAATAAGTATCCTCATAGGCAAGTTTGATTCCAGAGCTTTCCTGCTACATTATGCTATGCAGCCTCACACATGGTGTAAATATATACATGGAACATCTAGACTATCACACAGACAACCTTACTTATTTAATTGTATTACTACTGAAAGTCTGTTTACCAATGTTTTTTCAAACTTTCTGAGCATGTCACTTCTGGTGAGCAAGGACTGAGAGGGACTGGCTCTGCTTTGTTCTGAAAGTATCATTTTTGCCCTTCTGGCTTCAGGTATATGGTATCTGGCTGAGGAAGTCCATCACCCTGTGCTGTTTTTAGGTCTGTATCCACCTTCCAGTTTAGAATTGAAAGGAATGGGTCAGCATGTGCAATTTTTTTGTCCCAACCCTTATCTTAAAAAAGTTCCTTTTGACATTTACTATTTTAAAATCAGTATGTAGTAGCTGAGAATCTAGTATTTTTGAAGAAGCAAAGAGGGATTAAGAAAAGAATATTAGAATAAATGGCCTCAGATTTTGGTCTTCATGAATTTGATTTGGGTGGATGAAATATGTGATGAATAGATTTTGGTTGGAGAGCAAATGGGGCAAGGGTTTTCCATGGAATATTGAGATGTGGTACCAACCAGATGATCGTATGTGCACAGTGCAGGCAAACCATTTTGCTTTCTTCTTAAATTTTATTTTATTTTATTTATTTGCAAGGAGAGAGAGAGAGAGAGAGAGAGAGAGAGAGAGAGAGCATGAAAATTAGAATGGGCTGCCAAGGCCTCTAGCCACTTCAAATGAACTCCAGGTGCATGTACCACTTTGTTCATCTGGTTTTACGTGGGTACTGAGGAATTGGAAGTACCTTAACTTCAGATCCATCTTTCCAGACCCATTTTTTGGTTTCTGAAGCCAAAAAGCATGTAAGCGAAGATCTTTCTCTGTTCCAGGAATAAAACAAAACAATAGTCGTCTTTCTTCTGGGAACTCTGAGACTCTTAATACAGTATATTTTTAGAAAACAGGATATTTAGGCTCCATTCGGCCTGAAATTATATTTCCTATGTCACAAAACATAAAACAGCATAAACTAAGTGTCCTACAGGGTACTCTTCATTTTAGAGGATGTCCAGTTGACTCAAAAGAAAAAGAAAAAGAAAATGGGCGAATGTCATTTGTTCATATTTATCAATATCAGACTCACTAAAGAGGTCAGCAGTCTTCTTCCTCCTATCTCTCACTTGTTCCAAGTTTCTTGTAAGTTTTCTTGCATGGAGAAGAGTGGAGAAAGATCATCAGCAACCTTCTCCTGGACTCCTTGGTGTCATTCCAAAGATAATATTCACTGTTGATTATTTAAAATTGACCTTTCCATCCCAAGTATGATGGCTTTATTCCTATCAACTTGGTACCATTACAGTGTCTTATGTCTTTGTTCTCATGTCATTACAAGACTGACTTCCATGAGTTCCTAGCTAGTTTACATTAATCTATGCAAGTAATTGCCCAAAGGCTTAACAGCAGTATCTACACATGGACCTGCTTTCCCACCCACTCACACAGCAGACTGATTCCAAAGATGGCTACTGATGAGCTACAGTGAAGTAGGCAACATGAAGACAGGCCCTTGGGCATCAGATTCAGCTCCCAATGATGGCCAAGGAAGACAAAAAGTGCTAATCATCCTCTGGAGCATGCTCATTGGCAGCCTCACATATTCATTTGAATGGGCCCATGGGATGGAAAAGGAAATCCTTGATTCCTGTCCTCAAGGAGTCCCTGGTGTCTTGGAAAAACAAAAGACAAAAAAAAAACACTGACTGAAAGGCAGATTAGCACAGCACCATGTAGAAAGTTCCCTGACTGTGCAACACCATGGGAACTATGCTGGTGTATGAAAGAGGATCTCTTACAACATCAGGATGGTAAATTTGGGAAAGGGTTGGAAGAATGACCAGTTTGCAAAGGCAGACTTGAGCAAGTGTTGCTGAACAGTCTTCTGAGAGGGTTGGCTTCTAGTGAGAAGGCAGTGAGCAAAGCATACTGTGTAATGAAATACCACTGTGCCAGGAGAGGAGGCAGGAGAAAGGATGGGGCCAAGGGCTCTCATATACCTTGAATGGGTCTGATGGTTGGATCCCAGACTGGAAAGCATCTTAGAGCCAAGAACTGAGTGAATTTGAGATGGCAAACTGATGTCAACTAACCTTTAGCCTGTAGTTAATTAACAGGTTATTACAAGATAGCTATTTATAGTAGTATTTTGCTATTTTTACCTTAACCCATGCAAAAAAAAAAAAATGCATTTTATATCACCTTTCAATAAACCCAGCCAGAGACATAGATAAAAATATGTGATTGAAATTAAAACTCACAGAAACACCCTTATTTGTTAGATGTGATATGTTGTCACTTCCTATTCTCTTCCACTCAAATGTAATTTATTCTTCCCTGTATCATTTATTCTTTACTGTATCATTTTTAAAATGTTGGTGCCTACCAACAAAATTGGTTTTGGCCTCTGTTAATTGTGGGAAGGTTTGGAAATTTATTAAACATTGAATTTATTCTGTATTGTAGTCACATTTAGGCTTGGAGGAAAAATTAAGCTGTGAGTTTGCAATGGGCTCAAGATAAAGGGATTAGAATTTGTATCTTTCCTGCTATAGGAACTAGGGAAGGTTAGGAGATAGCTTAAAACATGAAGCTGACATGAACAAATACAGACTTGGAAACATTGCTATGGCTGCAGCTTGAGGAACAGGTGGAAAGGAGAAAGAGGGAAGGGTTGTAAAGATCAGGCAGTAATTCAGTACTTGAGAGAACCGACATGGAGACAAGGCTCGTACTTCAAAATTCCACTTGACAGGGACCCAGCAGAAGTCCTCCTTCTCAGGCAGTCCTCTTCAGTGTATGTCTGCATTCACCTGCCTTACTTCCTTGTTCCTCACTCTTGTCAGGATGCATTCTTTCATGCAGAGTACGGCAGCCACTAGAAACTTTTGTATCTCTAATGAAAAATTTTGAATGCCCAGTCTTCTACCTCTAGGCAATTTCTTTATCTCTCAAGGCCCTCCTCCTGGGCACAAGAATTACATCGTCTCATTAGCAATGCATTCTCAGACTATCTGGAGGAAACATTTGGAATTTTACCCTTTATCTGTGTTTGACTCATCCTTGCTCACCTTGATAGAAATTTCCAGCTGCAAGTCCATAATCTAAGCTTATATGAACACCATGGCAGCTTGTTAAATGTTTACTGTCAGGTCAAATTTGATTTGAATCTTAGCTTTCCACTTCCCTCCCATGATGCCTTAAGCATATGGCTTAAACTCTTTGAACATCAACTTATTCATCTACACAATGATTATAAATCCCTAGGTGGTTGTGAAGAATCAGAAGAAATTGTACAATATTAGCACAGGACAAGTACTTGAGGGACAAGTAGCCAGGGACGCAACCTCTGGAAACTCAGCAGCAAGGACTCTGTTGGAGGAGTCTCCAACAGTAAGAAGAAGATTGGCCTTAGCTCTGCAAGGTAGATTGCCTCTGAAGGTAGCATGCCCACCATTATGAGACCATGAAGATGTTTCTTAGGAGGAAGACAGAGCAGTAGAATCAGAGAAAGAAAATCTGAAGTCCTAAGGCCCATGCAGCAGGAATGTTGAGGCCAGAATTCTGCCAAGAATTCTTTAACCTATGATCATACATCACTTCATGTATTCAATATACATCCCATGATTTGTGAGCTTCTAATTTATTAATCAGCCTAGTGATGGGAGCAGTCTGTGACATCTCATCTTCCAATTCGTGCTGCATGGTGCTTGCCAGGTTGTCTTTAATGTGCAGTGCTCCTGGGACATTGGTCCCCAGGGATGGCTTCCCATGTGAGTGACTTCACCGTAATCTGCAGTGTTTCAGGTGTGAGGCAGTGTATGGTGGTGGTGGTGTGTGTGGGGGATAACTTTACTTATCATAATTACAGGTTTATTTTTCAAAAGACAGCAAGTTGCAGTCTCTTTCCCTGTGCACTTGTGATAGTCTCTCTATGATTATAGTGTGACAACCATTTGATTTCACATTGATAAGGAGTGATGCTCTGTATGAGGAAAAAAAATGAATTGAATACAAATGATATGAAAATCTTCATGCTGAAGGACCAATTGGGATTGTCTTGCTTTAGGAAAAGAAAGACAGAATTGTACATTATTAGTTCAACCAATAATTGTTAAATTCATTCTATGTGTGGGTACCATAATAGTCTTTAATGACACCAAGACATTGCTGATGCTTCATGAACACTGACAAACGAGTAGGATGAGAAGACACAGCTAAATTGGCATGTAGTGTGAGGTGCATTGGGAAAGAAGTATGACATGGAGCCATGCAGTAAGGATGGTATGTGTATGTGCTCCTGGAGAGAGATATTTCTGCAAGGAATTCAGAGAAAGGATGTTAGCATGTCAGCCATAGAAGGTGGTAAGTAACAGTGTTTGTTCAGGAAGCCCTGTGCAATTTATATAAAAGACTTTGAACCCTATCTTAAGGCAGTAACTTCCACAGTTCCTTACTTCAGGATCTTTTTAACCTTTCTATGATTTTGGATTTTGTGTGTGGTTGCTATAGGCCAAAGACATACTAATAATTCTGCTTACAATGTGGTTAGATTCAAACAATTTGATGAAACACTTATGTCCTAACATGCTTTGTGACCATTTGAAGAAAATAATACATGCAAATCTAAAGGAAAAGTATTATTTTATCCTCACATGATTATAGTTGCCTACTGCTTCTGAGATATTGCCCTCAGAGACTACCATCCTCATTCTGTTTCTCATTTATTTTCGTGCAGTACTTTGCAATTGAACCAAAAATTCACAGTGATATTCTGTCATTGAATGTGAAGCAGTGTGTGCCACAATGTTGAGACTATGAATGACCTGAAGGTAATATTTTCTGTAATGCTCAATAAAGGTCAAATATTGCTCATCTCCTTAGGGCAGGTGGAGTATCCTGCTGTTCTCCAATGAGTGTGCTCTGACACTCTGTGTCACCTCTGAGCACAATTTCTGAATTGTGTAATGAGGAAGCAGGAGGAAATTGAGAGGGTATTGCTTTAATGTGGGACATGCTATAGTTATCTGAGATCAGTCTTGCTAAAATGAATAGGGTAGATTGAATGGGAAAATCAGATGATGAGACAAACTGCATCACTGGAAAAATAGTAGACCCAGAAGGGAGTGGGGAATCACTTTGGATTAAAGGAGCATCAATGGAGATCTATGGTATATTTTTTCCAGAATGTTGTTATTATTATTATTATTATTATTTAATTTTATTTATTTATTTGGGAGAGAGAAAGAGGAAAGAGAGAGAGGGAGAGGGAGAGAGAATGGACACACTAGGTCCTCCAGCCACTGCAAATGAACTCCAGATGCATGCGCCCCCTTGTGCACCTGGCTTACGTGGGTCCTGGAGAGTTGAACCAGGATCCTTTGGCTTCACAGGCAAACACCTTAACCATTAATCCATCTCTCCAGCTCCACAGAATGTTATTATTTTGAAATGATGTGGATTCACTAGAATTTTCAAAGATAGTAGTGAGTTTCTATATACAATGCACTCATTTTCCTGAATGCTTTCATATGATGTGGCTAAAACATAATATCAAACCAGGAGATTCCATACATTATACATGTATAGTTCTATAATATTTATAAATTTGCAGATTTGTGTAACCGCAGCCATAATGATGGTACTGAATAAATAGTTCTAATACCACAAAGATATCTTATACCAACCATTTATAGTCAGATCTATTTTTCTACTATCATCCTTAAACCCTACCAACAATTGTTCTCCATGTTGAGATTTCGTTATCAAAGCTATGATGTGTAGGAATAAAACCATACCTGAAATACTTTAAGGGGGTAGAAGATCAGAATATTTAGTAAACACTCAGTATTTGGTGTATACTTGGGCATGAATACATAAGGATAATGCCAAGACATACTTGCAACAATGAATCACTCACTTGTGATTAAGTAGAACAAAGTGCAGGGGAACATTTTTGGCTTCATTAACTGAGTAGGTGGTTGCATTTTCTAACAACATAATCTTGAGTACATAAGGGGACATTTTGAGGTCCTGTGTATTTGAAGATGATGAGTCAGATTTGGAAATGAAAAACTGAGCTAATATTACACGGATGATCCAAATAGAAACATGGTAACTAGTGGCAGAAATGTTTCAGACTCTTAAAATGGAGGGGTAATAAGAAATCACGTTCAGATCATTAGTCATCCAGCTACCAATGGTCAGCCCTTGGAGCTATGCCTAGTCATGAAGATGCCTGATTTAGTATGCACTAGGGGTATAGGAGAGGAATCATGAGTATGTCCTATGAAAAATGCATGTCTGAAGAAGGAAGGCTTAGGCTATCAAGGACCGTATTTCTGACATAGTCACTGGGTAAAACTTAAAAGAGATATAGGCACTTAAAATCTTCATCTTGATAAGATTTTAAATAGCATGTGAGATATGGAAGTTAGTTGAGAGTGGATTGAGAAATAAGAGAAGGAGGAGGAATTTTATTTTGTTTTTTGAAGTGACACAGCTAGGAAGGTGCAGAGATGGGAAAGGGGGTTAAAAGAACATTCATAAAAAATGAGAAAAATTAACTTAGATGGGAAGACTATGTTCAAAGATACAACATTGAGGCTATAATTAAAACTCATGTCTTTCATATCAGCAAATTATTGAAACACTAAATTTTAAGTCTTCTCACCACAAAAAGAAGTATGTTAGGTGATGCATTTGTTAATTAGGTTGATTTAGCCATTTCAAATGTATACACGTGTCAAAACATCTGGTTGTACATGTACACAATTACTTTTCAGTTAACATAAATTAAATTCAAAAGATTGCAAGCCAGAAAATAAGTAGTTGAATAGACCACAGGACCTAAGTTGAATCTAAAATGAAGTAAATAGACTGGATAGTAGATAACAGGAAAGGAGAAAGGCTCAGACTGAGAGGTCTTAGTGGGAGAGCAGGTGTAGGAATAATTACGCTCGAGATGGGAGTGTTTTGAAATAATATGTCAGAGTTAGAAAGGAGTTTTAGAGATGACAAGTTCTAGAGTAATCAAGTACCAAGCAGGAAGAAGGTGATGCTGAAGGTCACTGAGTTGAAGTAGCTCAGTGGGCTTGGATGCTGGGGCCATCTGGGGCTAGGTATATGACATGAAAATCAGATGAGGTGAAGACATAGTCTGAAAGTGAGGTGATGCATTGCGCATGAGAAAATACTCACAGTAGATTGTGTATTTGTACATTTTCTGTTGCTACAATGAAATACTTCTAGCTTGCTGCTTTATGTCGAAAAAGGGTTCATTCATCTCATTTTTGGAGGACCAAGAATTTGGTCCTTGAATCTGCTTGGCTCTATGAGAACCTTCTGATTCCATCATAGTGGATGGTATCCTACTGTGGACACTTGGTGGGTCAAAATTGTTTTCACATGAGGGTCACTTGAAGAGAGAGAGAGAGAGCAATGATAACAAAACCTAAGTGACAGATGCACCTTGTTCTCTTGAGTACTAATCCACTGTGGAGACAAGTACTTATACTTTTTAAGGGTGAAGCCTCATGACCCAATTATCTTCTACTAGTCCTTAAGGCTAAACCGATTCACATATCCACCCTTGGTTCTCCTTCCCAGCAAATACTCCAGCAGCGGCACTTATTGCTACAGCAAAGATCTGACAAGGAGAATGAGGTGAGCACACCTCAGTCTGTGAAAGACTTGTATTTTAGTCTTGCACCATTGTGCCTTAGATCTTGCAGGAGTGATTTATCCTCTCTTCACCTTCACTTACAACCCTTCCCTCCCCCACAGACCTGTAGCGCCGTGTTCAAAAGACAAACTGAAAGCAAATAGCTCTGCAAGCCTCACGTGGATGTGATGGCTCTTTTGTTCTTGTTTACTGGCCTTGGATTCTTTCCATCATGTTGATGGAAGATATTGCTTTGGCACCTAGTAATTGCATTGGAATGGCCCAGTTTCAGGATATCATTTTGGGGTAACAAAATGAGCAGTAGTTGTGACATTGGAGAAGGTCCGTTAGATGCCCTATCTTTTAGATGACCAGAATAAAGGTGTGGGAACAGTTGACTCAGACAAATTGACTTATGAAAGGATAGAATGTGCTTCAGCATAAGGAGTTCAGTATTCTTTAGATTGACACAAAGACACTGGGTCACCCCAGCCTAGGATACTTGTCAGCAGATTATATTGCACTTTCTGTGGGCAGAGCAGACTCCTCACTCAGTCTAACAGGTTTGCAAAACCAGCATTATTATTAATAATGGTATAAAGAAGGTTAAGGAAGGAAACTGCTAGAGGCAAAGTGTTCATAAAGAAAGAATATTATGGAAATGGGAACTTTCATTTCATTCTAGTGTGTGTGTGTGTATGTGTGTGTGTGTATGCACACATGCATGCTTGTGTGTGTGTGTATGTTGTATGTAAGTATATGCAGATACACATGCTCCATGCACACAGGTATGTAGGACTCAAGTGTCCTCCTCTATAATTCGTGTGCATTACATCCCTGAGACAGTTTCCTCCACTTCTCTCTAAACCTAGAGCTCACCACTTGTCTTTTGGTTAGACTAGCTAACCAGGGAGCCCCAGTGATCTTCCTGTCTCCAGGTATCTGCGTATTAGGGTTACAGGCATGCACAACCATGTCCAGCTTTTTTACATGGGTGCTGGGAATAAAATTCAGGTCCCCCTGCTTCCTCATGGAGGGTTGTAACTAGGAGAGCCATTTCCCTAGCCCAGAAATGGATATTTTTTACCTGTCATGTAACACTTCTAATCCTGATGTTACAAATTGAACAGAAATAAACAAGTAGTGGCTAATCTACAATACAAAATACAGTTGAAATTTCAACCAAGGAGGAAGACAGAAACCAAATCACAAACTAATGGGCACTAATACACTTATGTTATAGAACACCAATATGATATTATTATTATTATTGAAAGCTTGCATCACTCGCAATCATCCTTTGTAATAACAACTACCTCTAACCTCACTGAGAAAATGGAGGCTTGAAGAACAAATATAAGTTCCCCTACAATTAGGTCCTCTGCTTCCAGAGTCCTGGCAGAGTGTGTGGGGATGGAGGGAGAGCAGCACGGGCGGAAGCGGCCTGAGTGCTGGTCGGTCACCTGGACACACATCACCTGCGGCTTTAGTGATTGCAAATTGAGCTTTGGTTTCCTCCTCCACAACCTTGGACATCTGGGCAAATGCTTTCCATTTCTTTTCTGCTTACTTGACAAATAGTTATGATATGTATTTAAGGCAACTTGATGTTTTCATATATGCACAAAGTGTGAGATGAGCATAATCAAGACCTCACCTAATGACCATTTTCTTTCTCCTTCCCCCTTCTCTTTATCTATCTTTCTCTTGCTTTCCTCTCACTGCTACCTAAGATCTCTACTGTGAGTAAATTTCAGCTATATACCACAGTATGGTTCCTCGTGCTCTACGTTCACTCTCCAGAAATTATTCTTACACTGCTGAAATGTGTACTTTAATGAACACTGCCCCATGTCTACCCTGCTGTGCCACCGCTGGGGGTCACTGTGCTGATCTCTGCTTCAGTAAGTTTTATTCATCATGATCCACATATACATGAGATTAAGAAGGGCCTTTTTTTTTTTTTTTTTTTTTGTTCCCCTGAGGTAGGGTCTCACTCTAGCCCAGGCTGACCTGGAATTCACTATGGAGTCGCAGGGTAGCCTCTAACTTACGGCGATCCTCCTACCTCTGCTTCCCAAGTGCTGGGATTAAAGGCTTGCACCACCTCGCCCTGCTGTGTTTTTCTTTTTGTTTAGTCAGTTTTATCCATAGTGTTCCCAAATGCCAGAATTTCCTCTTTAAGGGTCAATGATATTCCACTATATCCATATTAGTTTTTCTTCATTCATCCTTCAATGGAAATATTCAGATTTTGTATATGTCTTGGCTAATTCTGAAGTGAGAGAGAGAGAGAGAGAGAGAGAGAGAGAGAGAGAGAGAGAGAGAGAGAGATAGAGATAGAGATAGAGATAGAGAAATATTCCATTTTCTTTGAATATATACCCAGAGATAGGATTGGGGCACTATGTAGTAATTCTAGTTTCTAGTTTCAATGCTTTAGAGAACCTCCATACTCTTTCCCAAGATGGATCATAATTCTCATTCCTGTCAACAGTGCATGTGAATTACTACCTCCATATTTTCACCAGCACTTCTTATCCATTACCGTTTTTGTAATAGGCATTCCAGTAGGTATGAGGTGATACTTCCCTGTGGTGGTCAGTGAGGCCATGCAAACTTTTATATACCTGCAGGCCTCTTGTTTATCTTCTTGGGAAAGAATACATTTATTCTGGTAAAGAGCCCAATATTCAATACACTTTTGCATTTTTGTTTTGTTATTGAAGTAGTGTCTCATGTATCCCAGGCTGGCCACAAATTTGCTATGTAGTTGAAAAGGCCTTCAATTTTTGATCTTCTTGCTTCTACCTCCTTGGTGCTGAGATTATAGGAGTGCCATGACATCCAGCTAAAGATACCTTTCTTTTCTTTTCTCTTTTTTCTCTTCTTTTCTTTCTTGTTGGTACTGGGAATTGAATTCAGGGCCATGTACATGCTAGGTAGGTATGCAGAACTGACCTATATCCTCAGTTGATTCATTTTAGATACTAGTTCCTTGTGACTTATGGTTGGAGAATATTTTTTCCCTTCCCACAGGTTATCTTTTCAGCCTATTGCTTATTATATTTTCTGTGAGAAATATTTTCTGTGTGAATTATTTTGCTTTGGTTGTCTACATTTTAATGTTTCATCCAAAAAATTGTGGCTCACACCATTTTCTTGATTAGAGTTTTTGGTATTATCTTAAAGTCTTTTTACGTTAGGAAATTTTCTCAGTGCTGTGACAGAAATACCTGACAGAGACACTAAGGGAGAAAAGAGTTATTTTGGCTCACAATCAGAGAGCTGCTGTCTAAGGAAGCAGGGCAGGGGAGAGGAGAGGAGAGGAGAGGAGAGGAGAGGAGAGGAGAGGAGAGGAGAGGAGAGGAGAGGAGAGGAGAGGAGGGGAGGGGAGGGGAGGGGAGAGGAGAGGAGAGGAGAGGAGAGGAGAGGAGAGGAGATCAGGCAGAAGAGCACCCCCACCACTGAGAGGAGGTCCTGGAATAACCCCCCCCCACACAAAGCCCAGGAAGCAAGGATGATAGCCAGAACCAGAGGTGGACATGACCTTTAAAGACTTACTTCTTGTGACCTTTTCTGCTAACTAGACCCAGCCTTCATAACATTGTCACAAGTTGTAGCTTGAGGGAGCACTCAAGGTGTGTCTGTGGAGGACATTTCTTTTTCTTTTTTAATTTTTTGTTTATTTTTATTTATTTATTTGATAGCATTAGAGAGAGAAAGAGGCAGATAAAGAGGCAGAGAGAATAGGCGCACCAGGGCCCCCAGCCCCTGCGAATGAACTCCAGACGTGTGTGCTCCTTGTGCATCTGGTTAACATGGGTCCTGGGGAATCAAGCCTCGAACTGGGGTCCTTAGGCTTCACAGGCAAGCACTTAACCACTAAATCATCTCTCCAGCCCTGTGGAGGACATTTCAACTTCAATCCATAACAGTCTTTATGCGTTTTCTGTTTTGATTTTTTTTTTGTTGTTGCTGTTGTTGTTGGTGGTGGTGGTGTTTGTTTGTTTTGGTGTATGTATGTGCTTACTATGAAGTAAGCATCCAGTTTAATTTTTTTGCAAGAGGATATCAGGTTTCCCCACAACACATATTTGAAGAGATGACATTTTCCCCATTGCATGTCCTTATAGCCATTCTCAAACAAATGTTAAGTATGCATGCCATGATTTATTTAATGATTTCTAAAATCTGTGGAACTACTATACATGTCTCCTTTTTTATGCCAATATTGTTTTGATTAGTCTAGTTTTGTAATGTGTTTTAAAAGCAGTTAATGTGTGACTACAAACTTTATATTGTGGCCTAAAATTACTTTGACCATTTGGGAGTCTTGTGGCTCCAAATGAAACTTAGGACTACTTTTCCTATTTCTATAAAGAATACTATTGTTGTTTTGATAGGATATGGAGTACATTTAATTTGCATATCATTGTGGGTAATATGGAAAGATGTATTTTTATGTCTTTCAATAATGACCTAATTGTTTTTATTAATCAGTGCTTTCTTTAATTAATTTTTTTCCTATTTTATAATTCTCAGAGTCAACTTTTTAATTTCTATGGTTAAAGTTATTCCTAATTATTTTATTCTTTTTCTGGCTATTGTTTATATAGTTGTTTTATTGAATTTTGTTTTTAGAATAATTCAATATTGAAATATAGAAATGGCAATGGTTTTATGTGGTGATTTTCTATCTTGCAACTTGATCAAATTTATTTATGAGCTATAAGAGGGTTTTTGTTGAGTCTGTATGGTTTTTTAAATATCTGATCATATAATCTGTAAACATATATTTTCTAGCCTTAGATGCTTGTTAAGGTTTTTTTTTTTTTTTTCCTAATTGCTGTCTAGTAGTTCCAGTAGTATGCTGAACAGAACTGGAGAGAATGGAGAGAAATGCTTCCAGTTACCACTTTTAAAAGATTTTACTTATTGAATTGGAGAGCGAGAGAACATACCAGAGGCTCTTAGCCATGTAAATGAGCTCCAGATGAATGCACTCTTTGTGCATCTGGCATTACATGTATACTAGAGAATTGAGCCCAGGTCATCAGGCTTTAAAATCAAGTGTATTTAACTGCTGAACCATTTCTCCAGCCCCCTTAGTTTTTAATAATCCACAATAGTCATTTCTCCTCCATATCCTTTCTCCCCTTCACATACTTCTTCCTACTAACCAATATTGGCAACTATATGTAATTTTTAAAGTTCAGAAAACACTTTATTTCAATAGAGTAGGCAATATTAATATATTTCATAGATGAGGTAAGTGAAGTCATGTTCATGAAGTGATTTGAGTTGAACATTGACTACCCACATGGTATTGAGGACCCATTTGTGCTGTTCACAGCACATTTTTCTTTGATATGCCCTTTATTATCAATGTTATTTGGTTTAGGTAGATCATTCTTGCTTCTTACAATACTTTTAAGGCAGAATTTTGAAGAAGAGTTGTGTAAACATGTAAGAGAATGAAGCAAATTTAATGTTCAGAAAAATAATTAGGTTTTTCCCTTTAGTTAATTCTATCTATCTATCTATCTATCTATCTATCTATCTATCTATCTATCTATCTTTCTATCCATCCATCCATCCATCCATCCGTCCATCCATCCATCCATCTATCTGTGTATTCATTTATTTAAGATAGGGAGAAGGACAAAATGGGTGTGCCAGGATCCGTAGCCACTGAAAGTGAATTCCAGACATGTACTGCCTTGTGCATCTGGCTTATATGGATACTGGAGAACCAAGCATAGGTCCTTAGGCTTCTCAGGCTATCTCTCCAGCCTGTGAGTGTAATATAACCCAGAGAAGATGTAGATCTTTGTATTGATGCAGGAATTTTGGATCTAGAGATGGATTAAATTCCATAAAGATACACAGATAGGGTAGTAGATCCAAACTTTTGGGTTCTTATCCATATTAATCAAGAATTTAAAAGACTTTGTGAATGGTGAATTATGAAATATGAGCCTTATTTTACAATCCAGAGAGAAAGCTAGTGAAAGACTGAAGTAAGAAAGGAATTTTCCACCTTTCCTGATTGAAAAAGTATAGGTGAGATGAAGAGAATCTCCTTCATAGAGAAATCTTCATGGAAAGAGTCTCTGGAGAACATACATGAGAAAGAGGGAGAGAGAGAGGGAGGGAAAGGAAATCATGACAGTCCAAGCCAAGAGAGCCCCTTTATCTTCACACTCATGTAGGGTGTCTGGAAAAGTTAAGAGATAGAATAGTAAAGGGCTCGGAGCTTAAGGAAATGTAAAGGGCTCAGAGCTTAAGGAAATGATCATACATGTGATAATGCAGGAAGGCATCCAGAACAAAATGCATGCAAGAAATAAGCAGGAAAACATCCACACAGAAGGAAATGCCTCCCCCTTCCCAGTCAAGCTGGGAGAGGCTTATACATTTGTGTTCAGACAGAACCCCAGAATGGAAGGGTACAGGACAAAGAAGGAGAGGTTACACATGTGGCTAGACTCTTTTATAAGGATCAAAAATATACTTAGGGGGCTGGAGAGATGGCTTTGTGGTTATGGTGCATGCCTGCAAATACAAAGAACCCAGGCTCAGTTCCCAAGGTCCCATGTATGCCAGATACACACATGTGTCTGGAGTTCGTTTGCAACAGCTGGACCCTAGCATGACCACTTTTTTTTTTTTCTCTCTCCCTCTCTCTCTCTGCCTCTTTATTGCTCAATAAATAAATAAAAATAAAACATTTTTAAAAATCCAATTAGGATGAGCCCTTTCATCAGTCTCAGGTATGTAAATCTGATTGGTTTGTGGACTCCATAGGCTGAATCAGGAGGGTTCTTCTTTCAATATTATGCTTCCTCTGATTATTATTTTCTTTTTCTATTTTTATTTATTTATTTGAGAGATAGATATATATAGAGAGACAGAGAGAGAGAGAGAGATAATGGGCACACAAGGGCTCTAGCCACTGCAAATGAACTTCAGAAGCATGTGCCAACTTATGCATCTAGCTTACATGCGTCCTGGGGAATTGAACCTGGGTCGTTTGTCTTTGCAGGCAAGCACCTTAACCCCTAAGCCATCTCTCCAGCCCTCCTCTGCTTATTCTTGTTTTGTTTCTTTTTTTTCTTTTTTGAGGTAGGGTCTCACTCTAGCCCAGGCTGACCTGGAACTCACTATGTAGTCTCAACGTGGCCTCGGGCTCACGGTGATCCTCCTACCTCTTACTTCCCAGTACTGAGATTAAAGACATGTGCTACCACACCCTGCTCTCTGATTATTCTTATATTCTGCTGGGGAGTAAATTTACTTCCAACTGACTGATTGTTTATATCATATACTGGGGACTTTTCATGAAAAGTTGCATCATTTGTGTGTGTGATTCTCTCTCTCTCTCTGTGTATCAGTGTGATATAAGTGTGTACTTATTCATGTATGGCTGTACTTGTATATGGTAGTGTGCAATTCAGTGTGCATGCATGCCCATGGAGATCAGAGCTTGATGCCAGTGGATAACTGACATCTGTTGATCTCCATCTTATGATTGAGACAGTGTCACTCACTGAAACAGGGGCTCACAGATTTCTCTAGACTAGCTGCCGAGAAACCCCCAGGGGTCTTCATGCTTGCACCTCCCCCAGACTGGAATTATAGGTGTATTGTATATCATTGCATCTTGCTGCTTAAATGGATACTGGGGATTCAAATTTAGGACCACAAGCTTGCTTAGTAAGTACTTTACCAATTGAACTATCTTCCCAGCAAGGTCCAAGGCCTAATTTTTAGGAAACTTTGATCTAGAATATAAGCATCATGGTGTTTGCAAACAAACACTGGATTTGTTTCTGCTCTGATCACTAACACCTGCTTAAAGCCTAAAAGGGTGTTACTGGATAGGGACAATCTAGTGAGTCTTTGTGAAATGAGAAATGAAATGAATAAATATATAATAATCTTCATAGGGAAACCTCTTGTTAGCAACTTGAATTCCAAATTCTGTTTCTTGTGTGTTTGACCTCAGTTGAGCTTCTGATCTTTTATGTAGTCATAATCACAACAAACAAATAAATATAAAAAAATAGAAAGGAGTATTAGTATTTAGTATATCCCAATCTTACAGCTCTTTAAGATAAAAATTTTGGTCTGTCTGCTTCTAATATAGATGTGAGACATCTCACACTGGATAAAATACATCAATTTCTGAGTTGCCAAGCTGGAAACTGTACTTTTCTGCATGGACAAAGTTGACAGAAGGGTAAATTTATGTTGTACACTAAGAGCAGTGTCTTGGCTTCCAGTATTATCTTCATTTCAAACATAAACATACCCTTAAGTCTTGCAGGCATCCACACCCTATTTTGTGTCAAGCATTCCTCTGCTAGTTACCATGGATATAAATAGAAAGATAACCTCCTAGCTACAGGAACTAATGGGGAAGTGTTAGAGACAGAGAGATAAACAGTTATAAAACAACACTTTAAAATTATACTAAAAGCATGGGACAGATTATGCCAGTAGCTTTTGTTTCACTTCTGAATATATCTTACACTTACATTTCCATTACTCTTTAGCAGTTTTCTTGGGCAGTGCTAATATGTTCACATTAGGTCTAAAAAACATTGACTATTGTGATAGCTTGGTTCTAATCCTAACTTTCTATCTGATTTATGAAGTGGACCTAGTGAAGTCCAGTGCTCTATCCAGTCCTTTGTCCATTCATCTCTAAAATGAGATGGTTGGACTAAATGTTTTCTGAGAGCCTTTCCTGTTCTTACATGTTATAGTTTGGTGAGTCTTCTCCCTTCTCAAACATTTCAGAAAATTATTCCTCTTTGACTGTTATCCCCATAATATAGGAATCAAGTAATTTCTTCCTATGATTTCTCTCTAAAAATTAGAAGACTGACATTTTATCATTAGATATAGCTGGCTCACACCACTTCAGAGAGGAGTTGTTTTGTCTCTTGCCGATGGCGGATGGTAGGGGGAAGGTTCTGGCTACACTTCTATTTCAGCCTACTCTATAATTCTCTCCTGATTCTGGATCCTTTTTTGCTGAGTACCACCCACCTACTTCTGGGAGACAGGGCCAGGTGAAAGACATGCTCAGCTGTGTCAGCTGCTTCCTTATCCACCTGCAGTGGTAGGCTGTGTTTTCAGGAGCACTGGGAAACTTGTTTTTCAAATGTAGCCTGACAAAGTACCCATTGGTGTTGGGTCAATATCTGTTACATGTAGGAAGTGTATGAGCTTGTAGGGCCTGGAGATCAGAGCAGAGTGGCTTTTTGTTTTGTTTTTGTTGTGGGGTGGGGAGAGGGGCTATCTCCTTTGCTGTTGGGTAGAGACCTTCTTCTAAGATGTTTTTAACATTTAGACCAGTCAGAAGATGGGAAACCTTGATGCAACTGGGGAGGGAGCTTATTCTCCTGCTTACAAGGGGAATCTAATTTATATATTGAGACAGAATGTAGGCACATATCAGGAATTGGCTTTGGTGGACTTGTTGCTGTTTATAACCCAAGATTGGTTTTGGTTTTCTGAGTAGCATATTCAGCATCTTCACTTGCCCATCCTACAAAAGAATCTTGATGGGGAAGGCTACTGGAGCTGCATCCGAGCATGGGGCTGCATCCTATCTGAAAGGGCCCCTTTGAACACAGAGAAAATACCCTTTTCTGATTTACATTTGACATTTTTTATCTGGAATGAAGCCCTGATAGTCTCATTGAAAATCCAGGGGACATTTCAATTGTGGATAGGTGTTGTTTTGTCTAAATTGTCTATAAAGTTCTCTACATTTCAGGATTCCTACCACATTGTACTCTTCTCCACCCTTCCTGTGAAAGCACTTTCACTCCTGTGTCTTTCATCACTGGTATTTTAGCACTCCTAGAATTTCTATCTTCAGTGTTCATCTCTCCTCCAAACTCTGATTTCGTGCACTGCACTGCCAAGTGTACATTTCCATTTCCATCAGATGTTCTCATGAAATCTTAGAATCCTCATGTTTTCCCCCACTCATCTGCTTTCTAGGTTCTCTGTCTCCAGTAATGGCACCATCATTGGCTTGAGGTCCAGGCTTAAAGCAGTCAGCATTTTTCTCATCACACTTAACAGTAACAATATACCGTTCTAGTATCTGCTAGTATTTATTGAATATCAACCATGTTTCTGACACTTTGTCCATTTCAGATCTGTTAGGCTGTGCTGAACCTGTGCTGTTAAGTATGTAATGACTGTATGTTTTGTAGGCTTGGGGACTATCCTCGGGCCAGAATGCCAGAGGAAAGAAACTCTTACCTTGGCCAGTCTCAGTTTTCAAGTGTCACATCTCAAATAGTTTCTGTCTGCCTCCCGGTATTTATTTGTTTGTTTATTTATTTATTTTCACATGTTATGTATGTTTTGAAGCAAAGTTTCTTAATTTAGCCTAAATTATCTTAGAATTCAAGATCTTCCTGAATCAGCCTTTTAATTGATTGGATTATAGATGTGTGCCACCACACCCAGCTGCTTTTGTTCTTTTAAAATAAATCTAGGTCTTATAGTAGCTATCTGTCAGGAGCATTGCTTGACACCTTCGATGTGTTTCCTTTACCAGAAATCCCCAGATTACTTGTAAGGGGTAATCTTGGGTTGTCAGTAAGAAAAGGGAACTAGAGAGACAGCTGAAGGCACTGTCAAAATCACCCAAGCAGGAGATCATGACAGAAGCATTAGAAGCTAGTAGAGCAGGTAGGGATTATCAAATTTACTGGTCTAAGATCACAAGGTAATATGACCAATTAAAACGGAGAAGACAATAAGCTTCTGAATTATGGGTTTTTCAGGAAAGTATAGGGCCTTCTAGATTCTAGAGCTGATAAAAACTGAGCACATGTAATGCTTGCTACACTCAGCTGATGAGGGTAGAGATAATTAAGTAATTTTAAGGAGATTTCTGAAACAGACTTATTCAATTACCTTGGACAATCATTATTCATTTCCTACATTCCAAACAAGTCATCAAATGATACCAGTCCTACCTTCCTCTAGCTACCTTCTTTCCTTTGCCTCAGTTTGCGCAATTATCTTCCTCCAGTCTCCAATTTGTAACAATAGCCTAATTAGGTCTTCTTTCCCAGGCTAGCTAGAGTTAACTGATCTCCTTATGTAAAGATCAGCCTACAATTTTTCTCTTTTCTTTAAAGTTTAAGGCCTTTCTGAGTCTGAGGATGTAGCTTTGCGGTAGAGCACCTAACTCTACCTTGCACAGATCAATAGTAATAATAAACAACAAGACTATTATGCCAATGGTTTCCTCAGTGTACAAGTATGAATAATGCAATTTTCAAGTTTACTATTGCATTTCTTTTCTGAGACAAAGCCACACATAGTTATTCACTATGTCCTGGCCTGTGTTGAGGCTGAGCAAGAAACGTTTTCCTGTCCTTCCCTAAGATCTCATCACTAACTGTTGGGAATCCTATTTTTTTCTAAAGAAAACCCTCCTAGATTATTTTACCTTTTATACATTGTGTATAGCAGACACTCAGTGATTATTCATTTGTTAAGTAACTTATGAAAGGAATTTTTCTTTCTAATTTGTATTTTTGCTTTTTCTCCCTCATTTTTCATCATCACAATGAATGTTCTATCCAAGGAGGTCAAGGCTAATGTTTTAGCTACTAGATTATTCCTGAGTATTCATTATTATGTTTTACACACATCACATCATGGATTTATGTCTATGGTACAGAGATAGATTCTAAAAGGGCAACAATATTGAATTGTGATTATTACTTTTTACATATCTGGACCGTAATGGCCACATATGGATGGCTTCACTTCTAGTGAATTTTTACTTACTGATATTTCGTGTCATCCAATGATCATCTCTATCTATTTATCTATCTCTATTATCATCATCTATATCTATCAATCATCTGTCTGTCATCTAGCTACTGAGATAGTCTATCATCTATCTATCTGGTATCTGTATTTCTGTTTATCAGTCTATCATGTATTATCACCTCTCCATTATCTATTTTTGTGTGTATGTAAGTATCTCTATCTATGTATCTTCTATCTACCTATGTATAATTTATGTATTTCCAGGAAAAAATAATCAGTCTATTGAGTATCCTGCAAGGGGCCTGCTGGCTGGGCTGTAACTAGACTACTGCTTGAAGCCTAGAGTGCATTACTCATAGGAAGCTACAATGACTTTGAAGTATCTAGTCCTCCTTAAATAAATCTCTTGGGTGGGGTGAGAAGAAAGAAGGGTGATAGCAAGGAGTCTTTGCATGCAAATTCTAAAGCCTCTGTCACTTTCATATAATAAAACACCTAAACCTTTCCTTCAATCTTTTTTTTTTTTTTTTTTTGCTAGACTCACAGTAAATTTTAAATATAACTAAGAGGCTTTGCTTGAAATTAAACAAAAAGGTTTTTATTTATTTATTTATTTTTTAGAGAAAAACCCAGATGTATGGCTTTTATTTAAAAACTAAAATGCCTTGATGGAAATTTTCTGGCATTTATACAAATCAACAACAAGCTAGGGGAGGGTCACAGCTGCTGCCACCTCTTGTGTAGATGCTGCTCAGGCTTGAGCTGGAAGAAGTCCTCCTCAGCACTGGATCTTTGCTGCTGTGGAAACCTGTGAACTTTTAATTACCCTAGTCCTTTGTTCTACTGGCTTCTCTGTTCATCAGAAGGCAAATCAAGTTTAGCAAGCTTTATGTTCTGATGTCTTACCTGTACCATATACCAATACCATAAACGTGGAATTATACCATTCTTACCAGTGAGATATTAGTCATTCAGAAAAATTAATGAACATTTCCCAGGTATACATAAAATGATGAGGAGTGCTAAAATCAAGCTTAGACCCATCAATTCTCAGAGGAGTATGTGAAATAAAAGTAAAAATGTAAACCATCTCAAAGCCAGATAATGAGGAAATTTCACCATGCATAGATATATTTTGGATGTTATTCAAGAACGTCCTTGGAACCAAGTCTCCTGTGATGGTGCATGCCAGAGGAGAACATGCAAAACACCCTGTGCATAATTGAAGCCAACGTGCACTACAACCGCTGAATAGCATTTAGGATCGTCCAGAACAGGGCCCTCAGATAATCAGATTTATCTCTACTTTTGGTTGTGAAATGGTGAATGGATAATGCATGTTTCTGAAATTCAAGCATTTTAAGAATTTTAGGTCTTGAGAAGGGTTTAAAGTCTGTCTATCACTACTCCCTAACAGCACTCAGAATACTTATGTGAGCTGATCAAAATCATGGAAGAGTTAATGATGAGTACAGGTTAGAACTTTTAGTCCAGGGCTGGGAAGATGGTTCAGTGGTTAAAGGCACTTGCTTGCATAGCTTGCTTGCCTGGGTCTGGTTCCCTAGATACACAAAGTGCTGCGTGAATCTGGAGTTTGTTGCAGAGGCAAGAGGCCCTGCTGTGTCCACCCCGCCCCCCGCCCCCCCGCAACTACAAATAAATAAAAATAGTTTAGAGAAATAACTCCTAGTCTGGCATGACTTCCCCTCCTCTACCCCCCTTGTGGATGGCCTCATGTAGCAGGTTTGTCTATCTCTGCACTTTAAAAAGCTCAGATGCTCTTGACAATTGAAATCTGAATCTTATATTGTCAATTACCTTAATTACCAGATATGCCAAAACATTATATGTGCAAAGTTTACACCCCTCTTTCTTCACACACACACACACACACACACACACACACACACACACACTCATTTTAGCATTGTGGAGATTTTTTTAAAAAAATATTTTATTTTTATTTATTTATATATTTGACAGAGAGAGAGAGAGAGAGAGAGAGAGAGAGAGAGAGAGAGAGAAGAATAATGGGCAAACCAGGGCTTCCAGCCTTTGTAAACAAACTCCAGATGCATGTGCCCCTTTGTGCATCTGGCTAATGTGGGTCCTGGAGAATCGAACCTGTGTCCTTTGGCTTTGCAGGCAAACACTTTAACTGCTAAGCCATGCCTCCAGCCCCCGTTGTGGAGAATTTTTAAGTGATAATGGTGCTCACACTCAATTGAAATTCAGAAGACACATTATACATTGTAGAGGTATTGACAGTAGTGATGTTGACATGGAGATAGATCAGTGATGGTGGTTGTGATGGAGATAACATTAAAAATATCTACACCTAGTGACAATGGCAATGTATACAAGGATGATGATGTCAGTGATGGCTTTGCTGGTGACTATACCTGGTGGTGATGGTTATCATGACTGTGTAGCCATGTATTGGGCTGGGCATCCAAACATTTTTTTGGTTCTTTTTACTCCCTTTGATTCTCTTTTCTACTATTAGATGGCTCCCAGTTCTCCTAGGAATGAGTTAAATAGCTAGTCAAGAGAAAAAGAAAAAAAGATGGTAGGAGGAAGTGAGGGAGATTAAGAGTAAAGGAAGAAGGGACACAGAGAGAATGTGAAAATAGAATGAAAAGATAGGAAGGATGGTTTTTGAGCCAAAAAACCTGAACTTGAACTTATCTCTGCACTATGAATCCCTACATGTAAAAGTTTAGCAAGGAGGTGCTTGGGAAATTGCTCAGTGCTTAACGGTGCTTGCTTGCAAAGCCTAATGCTTCTGGTTTGATTCTTCAGTACCCGCATAAAGCCAGTTGCACAAAGTGGCACATGTGTCCTGAGTTCCTTTGCAGTGGCAAGAGGTCCTAGTGCACCCATATTCTCCCTTTCTCATTCTGCTTGCAAATAAATAAATAAATAAATAATATTTTAAAAATCGTTAACAACTAGAAGAGTAGTTAGATGAAGACTGAAAAGATGGCATCTGGAGTAAGAAATGCCTTAAGTGAAATTGTTACTCTATCACTCAATGGGTCTTGGGGGAGTTAGTTAATGGCTCCCAGTCTCAGTGCTTGCTACCTTATTTATAAATGGACATTCATGTCTGATATTCTGCTGGGTGAGCACTACTGTATGTTAATCCTTGAGGTTAAATTATATAGTGTATGTGGTCCCCTAATTTCCTCAATTTCCCTTTCCCATCCCTGGACCATTCTGACATTGAATGCCCTTTCTGCACTCACCCCTCAAGAACCCCAATTTTCATTCTCACCAGTTTCTTCCCATGTCTGGATTTCAATGATTCTCTAGAACTTACTTCTTCCTAAAATTTTTTTAATGTCTGGAAGAACTTGATTAGTATGCAGAGGAGTGGCCATCCACACCACACTGCAGCGGGAGCCCAGAGGCAACCAGATAGCCTTGGGAATCTCGTGATGCATTTCCTAGTGGTAGGAAAAATGAACCCCAGAGCAGCAAAGCTTTGCCTGTTTGGAGCACTGTCATAAATTAAGGCGAAGATGCTCTTTTTCCTCACCAGGCAGAGGACGGGCACATTTCAGTAGGCAATTAATCTTGGCTGATCTATATTAAATATTTATCTGCTGAAATGAGACCAGTACTCTAGTAGTATTTTTCATTATAGGACTTTATCATTTGCAAAGAGATTTCCATGTGTTGGCTCCCTTGTATATATTAAACCCAAATTTCCTGTGGAATGACACATCTTTCTTGAAGGCAACCTTTTCTCTCCATAACAAGCTACTGATATGCTGGGATTTACAGGGTGATAAACATATTTATTGGAAAGCAGGGAGTAGAGCGATCCAGTATTTGCTTCCTTAATAAAAACTCTGGGGACAGGTTAAGGAATGTGGAAAATAGTTCCAGTCTTCAGCAGCATGGAGTTAGAGGACAAGTGAATGGGATGGACCCTTGAGGAAGCCCAGAGGATGAGGAAAACAGATGTTGCCATAGTAGCTATTGAAAATAATAAATAAAAAATAAATGTTTTTGCATTTATTCCAACTATCCAATTCAAGGTACACATCCACACAGGAAGAAAAAGTAAGAGCATCCCCATCTTAGAAATGAGGCTCTGGAAACGTAGCATCTTTATTTGTGTAGAAAAAGCAGAGCTGGGTTTGGAACTCTGACCTGATGATCCCCCAGTTTAGGACTGTTATCTGTATGCCACTGCCTCCTGCAGGGGCCAGAGAAGAATGAAGCTTCATAACTTTCTGACTCCGTTGATTTAGTTATGTAAGAGCCTGGATAGTATGCACCCTATTAATTCTAAGAGTCAGTGTGGTTGATGTTATGTCTCTACAATATGAACTCCAGTGAAAAGAAAGTAAAAGTGTGCATTGGAAGGAATCAAGAACAGGGAGGGAAAAGGGGAAGATGAGAAGATTGTTTGGAGTCAAAAAACAAGAACCAAGGACAATCAATATCTGTCAACCAGACAAGAATATGTATCTGACTTCCTAGTAGGAGATGAACCACCCCATGCACAGTAGCTAGGGCCCAGGTGAAGCCACAGAGGGATTGTGAGATGAGCAAGAGTGCTGACAACCTGCACCAGGGTGGTGGTGACAGACACTGAGGATACTCAAAATGCACCAAAGCAGAAATTCTGAAGCTGCTGAGAGGTTAAGACTAAAGTAACTTGAAGCACACCTACCGAGGTTCAGGGAACTTTGTGGGAGAGGTGGTAGAGAAAATATGAGTCAGAGGGTGGTAGGGAATATCCAGAGACATTGCTCCCCACAACAATGAATGACTGCTGCTCTCACAGCTCATAACCCACACCACTCCATGGTGAATACCAGCAATGCCACTAAGGAGGGCCCTCAGCAGAATGAGGGCAGGGAGGAGGTTAAGGATGGTACCAACACATGGTGTATTCTTACAAAGTTTCTACTTAATTTAAAATGGCATTCGAGTCAGCTCACGAGCTGATGAAAGACATAGCTTTGACTCAGTTAGTCTCAGGTGGACCCTGAGCTTGTGACTTTCTCCAGGTGGTTCTACAGCTCACCAGAGGCTGCTGGTCCAAGGTGTGCAATTTCTGAGCAAGATTATACAGAGCAGGCGGGATGACAGCATCAAATGCCACTGGGATGTATAGCTGGGAATCCAAGAGTAAGACAAGATTTCTTAATATTGTGAAATTTCACCTTTCCCCACCCACAAATTTTTATTCCTTTGTAGAAAGGTTTGTCCTATGAAAGTGGCAGGTAGATATATTCTTTGGTCTCAGTAGTTCTTAGACTTTAGCCTGCCTTATAAACACCTAGTGAGCTTGCTAAAGCAGATTATGGACACCAACCCATAGTGTTTCTGAGTCTCAGAATTTGGGGTCTGGCCAGAGGTTTTTCATATCTATCAAGCAATCAAGTGATGCTTATGTTACTGCTGTGCTGTCTCAGGGGCTTTGGTGGCCATAGCTTTAACTCTTCCACTATAAAGAAATACAAAGCTAGAGCAATGTCCTGGTGGATAATGCACTTGCTGCTCAAACTAAAGTACTCAATTTGATCACCAGACTCCACATAAAAACCCAGAAGCCAAAGAAGACTTCTATAATCCAAGAACACAAGTCTGAAGGCTAGATGGGAGGCAGAGGCAGGAAGCTCTGGCAAGTGCAGCAAAGAACAGCCCTGGAACACAATTCTCAAGCTAGAAAACCTTACCTTAAATGAGGTGGATAGTCAAGGACCAACCAGGGGAAGTACTCTGAACTCTAAATACCTGTCCACACTCTCACACCCATGTACACATACAAATAAAGAATAAAAAATTAAAAGAAGAATATGCAAAAGGAAGCCAAGGAAAGGAAAATACTTCTTTGACATATACAGAAAGAGTAAGGGACAGAATTAGGCTTCAAACCTTGTACATTGCAATCTTTATTCTACTTGAAGCCCTATGAGTTCCTAGTCAATGTTCTTTCTCCTTTCTGAATAGCTCTGCAACCTTGGTGAAGTTCTGTCATCAGATAGTACTCTGAAATCATCTAAGAGATTAAGAAATAGTGGTCAGTAAGGATGATTATTTTGGCAGCTGCGATTAATAAAGCATATTAGAGAGTAAAGAGCTTACCCTCTTCCCAGGGGCAGGGAGATGTTGTGTCTGTGGTACATGCAGAACCTTGCAGCCATGAGTGGTAATCTATCAACGCTATTCTCTCCAGTCACCAGTTACAACTCTCCCCTTGGTTTCCTTCAACATAAAAACATTGTTTCTTAGTAAAATTAAATTTAGGATTTTTGAAATATAGAACAGCATTCTGGTTCCTCAGTTCCCCCTTCAATATCCCTTTCTCTTTTTTCCCAAAGATTATAGCACTGCTATTGCTTCCAGCATTGTGCAGACTGAACATTGTAAAGGAGGCAGGTTTGTGTACTTTTTCATTGATTTTCTCATTTGATTTTAGTCTTCCTTTCTTTTATCCTTTTCTCTGTATCTTTTCCTTTCCCCTCTTTCATTCTTCTTGTCATGGCATGACTCAATATCCAAGCTTAAAGATACTTGCATTTCTACTCTAGTTCCATCACTTTTTCATGTGTATGTGTGGTGTATATGTATATGTGGCATGTATATGTGTTTTTGTGGACATATATATTTGTAGGTGTTTGTGTGATTTTGTGTGTGTGTGTGTGTGTGTGTGTGTGTGTGTTTATAGATCAGAGGATAACATTGAGTGCCTTTTTCAATTGCTCTCCATTTTTCTTAAAACAAGATCTCCCCCTTGATCACAAAACTCACAGATTCAACTAGTTTAACTACTCAGCTTGTCTAAGTGAGGGATCCTTTGTCTCCTCTGCTGGCATGATAGGATGGCTCATGGGCTACCATGACTGTCTGGCTTTACATGGGTGCCTACTATCAGAACTCAGGTCATTGTGTTTGCACAGGAAGTGCCTTACCATCAGACCGGTTCCCCAGCTCCCCATTCCCTGCTCAAGTCCATATTGCTGGACATGAAACCTAAGTCTAGAAAGTGTCATTTCACATTGTTGGATCATATAGAGCAGACAGAGACAGAATATCTGCCTTACTCAATTGCAGGGACAGAATTTCTAAGCCCAGTATTTTGGCTCCTTCTCATTGTGGGTCATAATCATTCTCCATTTAAGTGCTATTCTCAAGTTCGTCATGTTCTCCATCTTTGTCATTTCTGGTACCCGTGATAGTTTTGAGGCAAGGGACTGGAGTAAATATGAGGCAATTAGGATAAAAAGCTCTGTTAAAAATCACTCAAATTCTTATAGTGTATGGAGCCCATAATTTTAAGACCTTGCTAAGGGAAGTGTAAGTCTGTGCTATTTCAAGGGGTCTACGTGATATGATTCTATAATTCCACTTTAGGAATCATCTCAAAAAAAAACAAACAAAAAAACACAGTATCTGCAGACATGCACTTAACCACAGTATTTATTATGACAGTTTTGTTCCAGCCAAGAAGAACAGAACATGAAAACAACCTGGTGTCTATCAATAGGGAATTGCTCAAAAATTGTAGTGCATCCTTATAATGCCACAAGGCCTCTAAAAAAAGAATGAAAGTACCATACATATGTACTGACTTGGGGAAAATACATACCAAAGTCCAAAATAAAGCATGTTTCACACAATTTCCAATACACCTAGCATGACCTGTTTTTTTGTTTAAAAATATGTATATGCATATATGCATGATTACTTGACTTACATAAGCCTAAATGAATATATAAACTAGTAGAAAGACTAGTAGTTTTCAATACTGTGTAAAAGGGAACGTCTCTGAATCTTATTCCCTGCCAATTCTGATTTGTGCTCACCTGCCTGTATTCTTTCCATATTCCCTTTTTCCTCTAAAGTACTGCCACTTGTCTTTTTGCTATCTTGGCCCTCCCTCCCTTCTTTCCCATCCATATCATCTAAGTGATTTTCAAATGCTTATATCAATGCAGAAATACCCACAGAGGAAGAGAACATTTCCTGGTGGCTCTTCCATAAAGGCAGGCTGATTGATTACAGATTACAACCAGGTTCAACTTTCTGTCCTTGATGACAAATGAAGAGCTCTGCAAAAGATAATAAAATATTCCATATGTGGAGAAGCTGCTCTACCAAGCCAGTCATGAGAGGCAGGGAGCAGTGAGAATTGTGTTGCAATTCGTGACCCATCGGGTAGCCTGTCTCCTTTCTGCACTCACATGACAAGTGTTCATGATGTGGGCTGAGTTCCCTGATTTAGCTCCCAAGGTCCCTCCACCATCCACCCTGAAATCACACTTACTCTCATCACCTGCATTTCCTACACTCTTCTATGGATGGTGTTGAGATGAGTATGTTCACTCAGACATGCCCAAATTCCTGTGATTTCATTCAAATATGTCTCTGTGGGTCAAAATCCTAACTATTCTTCATGGCTTGGGTGAATGTCCTCTCCTTTGAGGGCATTTCTTTCCTGCATGACTACTATTTTAGAATTTAACACAGTTCATGTGAGGTTATGTTATGCTGGGCTAAGATGGGTGCTAGTTCTTCATGCCAGATAGTTCTTGAGGTCAGGGGTCATGTATTTTTCTTTGACTACTGAGATCCTCTTATGTAGAAGCTCTCCAGTGAATGAAATAAAGAAATAAAAAGGAAACAAAAATGATTTCATGATAAATTAAGGGATAAGATTCCTGGTTCAGTGAGGCCTACTAAATAATTACTATTAAATCTCAATTGAGCTTGATTCAACAGCAATTAAATATAATAGACATTCTACTTATCCTTTCCCTGTCTGCAACTACTACATATGCCTTATTTCTTTATATTGGCCATCCATGCATGGTTCTAACATTGCATTCTCCATTTCTTATGGAACAAATTAGCAAACACAAAAGTGTCTGTTGAGATTATCAACTATTTTTTGGTATGTGCATGTATGCGTGTTTACATGTGTGTGTGAACACATGCCTGTGCATGCTGAATCCAGAGACTGATGCTGGGTGTCTTTCACCGTTGCTCTTCACCTTATTTTCAAAGGCAGGGACTTTCATGAGAACCCTGGGCTCATCAGTTCAACTAGCATAGCTAACAAGCTTGCACTGGGCATCCCCTCTTTCTCCTTCCCAAGTGCGGGAATTATACGTGGGCCTCCACACTCATCTGGCATTCACCTGGGTGCTGGGGATCTGAACTCCAATTCTCCAGTGCAGGTCAAACACTTTTATCCACTGAGCCATCTCCCCAGTTCTGGTCACTTGCTTTATGTTGGACATTTTATTTACTTCTTTCTGTTACCTTTTCAATATTACAAGAGGAATTCTTACTGTCTTCTTGGTCCATATATCATTTTCTTTCACTTGAAATATTTCCTTAGGATGGATTCCCAGGAGAAGGATTATTAGGTCAATGCATATGAGCATTCTTATAAGCCTCATTAAGTTTGACCCCACTAATTGGAATTTGTGCTGATTTGGGAAGGTAGTGAGCTTTCTTTTGCTCTCTCCTCAAAGAGAAAATTGCTAAATAACAAATTGGCATGAACATAATTTCCAGGGTGCCATTGACAGTATTTCATACAAACATTTTAAGCATTTTTGGTAAGCATCTCTTACTTGTGTGCAAAATTGATATGCTAATTATAATTTATCCTCATCAGTTCATTAGCTCAGGTCTTCAATGATCAACACTTGTTTAACTAATTTCCACCTTTTACTACACAATTGATATGAATGGGGCTTTGGCTACCTCTGAAAGGTTTCCAACAGTTTTCATGTAAGACACATGTATTAAGCACCTATTACTTGCTGTGTATTATTTTAAGTCCAGAAGATAACATAGGTGGATAAAATATGGCCTCTTTTCTGAAGGAGCTCAGTTGTAGTGGGTAAGGGTTATGTATGCAAGCAGAGGTACCATGGAGGATGAGGGGAGCAGATGCACAGAAGGAGAAGCTAGAAGCCCCTAAATCGGGACCTCACAGAGCTGAGTTGAAAAGGTCTTGGAATTAACCAGCCAAAGAGTGAAGATGGAGGCACTTTTTTTTTTTTTTTTACTATAACATTCGATAGATGCTATTTATTTTCAAATGTTAAATGATGCAGCCTGTTCATTAATTCAAAGCAAACTTTTCCTAAATAGCCCGAGATCATGTGGTGTTATTTCTTTCCTCTGTGAAGGACCCTAGGACAAAGCTGAGGAGGTTTATGTTCTCAGCTTGGCTCTTAGCCCTGGGAAATCAGTTTTCTTATCTAAAAATGGGAGTGAGATACTATTTTGTATTCCTTGTTTGGATTATGAATATAAAAAATCAGTACACTGAAATGTTTTAAATTTATCTTAAAAAGATGCAAGGTAAATGCATTTGACTTGTTTACTCAGTAATTCAGGGCCTTCCTTCACTTCTCAGGCATTTGTCATCCATCTCTTTGTTTGAAGCTCCCTACTGGGGCAGTGTCACAACTATAATCTATGGAACATGAAAGTGGCTCCTAATAAGCTCTCTATGAGGCCAGAAAAAAATGCCAAACAGAATCAGCAAACAATCTATCAGGGAGGTAGCACTGCCTCTGACTGCGTAGGGAATGGCTCAATGCTCTACAAGATGAAGGCTTTAAATACAACCAGCACAGGTGTGCAGGACAGCTGCAAGAGAACATAGAGATGGAAAAGAATCAAGAGGAGGGCTGGATTCAGGGAATATGCAGGGAACCTGAGAGATTACTTAGCAAAAACCCTGAGTTGTAAATACAGAACATTCCCAGAGGAGGGGAGAAACAAGAACAAGATTGATGTACCTCACCAAGCATGAAGTCTTCCATAGCAGGCCTTTCTCTTGTACCTATGTTGTGCTGGCTTATGTTTAATAAATCTTTGCAATACTTAACAATTATCAACCACATTTTTCCTTCGCCTCCAAGAAAAGATCTGATTATTAGTGTCTGTGAGTTTCCTTGGTGTAAGCATTTCTACCGTCAAGGTACCAATTAGATATCCTTAAATGCAGAGTTATGAAGAGAGGGACTCATTAAGTTTTCAAACCAGTGCTTGAAAATGTGTTCTCTGCTTCTTGTATGGCAGCTTTACTTCATCTATCCTCTTACACAAGAGGTATGTATTGGAAGAAAGAAGGAAGAGTAATGGAGGTAATGAAATGGATTTAAGGGAGGTATAAAGATAGAAGACTACTCAATGTCCTTCATCTGCAAATGGATAGACAGAATGATGTCATATACTCTAGATTACTGAGGGATTAATTAACTACAAATGAACACAGCAATCACAGTGAAAATAACAAGGATTATTTTGAGCAAATGAAGTCAGATTGAAATGGCTGCAAACTCTTTGATTCCATTTATGTAATTTATATAAACTTCTGGAAGAGGAAAGTGATGGATACCAGAGAAAGAATGGAGATTTCTAGGGCTGAGGCGTGGGAGAAGATGAGAATACAAAGGTAGACTTGAGGGAATGATATAACTTTACATAGCTCATGATTATTTTTTTCAAAATTCAGAGCTGTAAAATAACTTCAGTCTTGCCTAATATAAGCATTAATAACAATTAGGATAATGGTAAAGGGAGAGAAAAGTAAAAGGAATTATGAAGACAAAAAGAACTTTATATTTGTAGTATCTTTGGATTATTATCAGTACTATTTAAAGTAGGCAAATCTTTTACCCAGCCATACTGTCTCTCAGAATCTATTCTGGGGAAGACATACAGCTATGTCCTTGGTAGTATAGGTAAGGGTCTAATTCTAGATGGCCTTCAAAATTATATTGAAACTAGATTAATGCATAAGTAAGTATGGTTTATTGAGAGTTTTGAACTCAATAGTGTTTATAAAATTAAATAACTATTGACATATATTTTATGATAGGGAATTCTGTTAATTATATAGTATGCATACACAATATTTTATGTTTTATAATGTTGAATTTATACACAAGCAAACATGAAAAGTCAGGAAGGTTTTACTGAGATTATCTATAATTAAAACTTAAAAAAATAGTATGCACATATTGCTTGTATAATTAAACATAAATTATTGTCATTAGGAAATATTATGATAGAGAGTTCTGGACTCGATTTTAGATGTATTTAGGAAAGAACCTAATTAAGATCACTGTTAGAGATATTTCATGAAAATCAATCTTGTGGTAAAGATATTTTTTTCTGTCTGCCATCAGGGAGAAACATGAAAAAGAAAGAAGGCTGAAGGGAGGAAAAAGGAAAAGATAACAGAAAAAGAAATTAAGGGGACATGAAATAAAGGAATCAGAGACACTGGGAGGTTGGGATAAGAAGGAAAAAAATCATAAATGACTCATATGGGTCATTGATGAGATAGGGAGGATGAGGGGAGAAAAATGTGGCTTTTACCTGCTCTTAGAAAATGCTTTTCATGGGTTACCAAAACTCCATGGCTCACTTTCCCAGTACAGAAGCTTGATTTACAAATACTTTACTGACAGTACCATATGGGATATATGCTTTCAGTAGAGCTTATTCCTCAAGAAAATTAGTGCAAATAACCTCCTAGCTCATGGCCTGAGACAAAAGGTAGTAATAACAGCACTGTGACTTGGTCTTGTAGGAATTTAGGGAGCTGGATGGACTTGCATCAAATCATACTTTATACTCATTTGACCTAGCCAGTTGCATATTAATTTCAGGTCCATCTTATTAAACTGTATGAGAATCTTCTCAGCTCCCTCATTGGCACCTTAGGCTGAATAGATGTAGTCAGTCAAAACAGAATGTCTACCTGTTCCTAATAGTCTTAGCACATACTTGGCAAGTATATGAATAAGACTTTTATCACTGTTATGGAATATGCAGCCTATGTTACAGTGGAAAGTTTTATTTAGCTCATAGATACAGTGTCCAAAATAAGTAAGCCTGGCACAGGCTTGGCTTTTGGTAAGGATGCTAGGTAGCAGCACACCTTGGTGAGAGTAAGTGTAGAAACAAGTGGTCCCATATGGAACAGGAGTAGAGGCAAAGCCAGCCTTACTTCTTCCATAACAATCCTATAACAGGAACTACGAAAGGGAGGCACATGGGAGATGCATCATATCCCCAATGACTCAAGAACCTCTTATTAGTCCATATACTAACTACCAATAGTGCTATTCAGGGTACCAAGCCTTTATGAAAGTGGATCATAGTAATGGGCAGTAGTTTAATACTGTATATTGTACTGGTTAATGTCAGAGTAAGCAGAGATGAACAGAATGAGGTTGGGTCCTTAAGAGCACAGCTTATAGTCTGGTTGATGCTAGGTATGTATGCACAGCTCAAGGAAGAGGTCTGGAGAGAATCTGACATTAAACTTCAGTCTTTAATTGGTTAAAAGGGGTCCTAATCCTTGACCATAGATTTTTTTTTTCACAGCTAAAATATCTGTTAGAAGGAATCTATCATCTTTTAGGAAATGCACCATGGCCTTTAACCATCTACTATCAGGAATCAAATAATATCATAATTCAGGTAACCAAAGCTTAGAGTCAAAAGAAACTGGGTTCAAATGACAGGGCTGGTAAAATTTCTTCTCCTTTACAAAACATTGCTTAATAGAAAGTTAGAGACTCTTCCAGGATTGTCCACAAAGAATGGGTACCCCCCCCCCATCTGTCTTTGGTCTCTCTCAAATCAGGGCAAGCTTGACTTTAGTCAAGTGAAATAGAGCCAGGGTCACTTCTTGGTTACCCTGCTTCCACCACTTAACTCTGATCACTCTTCATTTTGGTTTTCATTCCACAGTTTGTCTTTCTTTCATGTGCTGTGCTTTCCAGGCTTGGGTGATATGAGGCTAGCAGAAGAATGCTGGTGTCCCCTTCCACTCTCATTCTTTTGACAAACTGTATTTCTCTTAGCTCAAAAACACCTACCATTTATACAGCACAGTTGGTTGGTGGGAGGGGAGAGTGAGAGCAGAGGTTTCCTTGGCAGGGAAACTGAGGAATGAGTCAGGAGAAACAAAATTGGTGTGACTCAGTGGGGCCCATTGCTCACTGCTTTCTGTTTACTAATCTGTTATGATCTGTACCTCAGCATAGGTATATGGTACAATTTCATTTTAGTTTTCATCTCATAATTAGCTTCAACTCACTGTCAAATTCTGAGAAAACAAAAGTCAGGATGACATAGCCAAGGGAAGCTTGCCACCATGAAGGGAAAGTAACTTTGGAGAAACAGAATGAAATAACTGCAAAGGGCCCCCTTGGATGAGTAATAGAAATATTTTTGGACCTTGACTATAATAATTCCTTCCTCCTTTTGTTCAGACAGTTGGTTGAGATAATAGCCAAAGCATATGGACAACTATTGCTCCACAGTAAACTGTAGTTGAGTATCAATGAGACCAGCCTAAAGGACTGCTGTAGTCTGAAGAGGTGTGGTGCTCAGGAGCCATAAAACTTTTGCTGCTGTAAGATCTCAGCACCTCCTTGTAACAGGTATCAGGAATTTGTATACACTTTTATTCCAGACCCACAATAATTACCTCTCTAAACACAGGGATTCTATGCAGTGACTCAGTTCAAATTGTTTTACATTTGTATATATGAGAAGATACCACAAAGACATAGACTACACTGAGTTATTTGAAGGGAGAGAGATGGAACAAATCAAGGGCATCAACATCCATGCATAGTTGTGGCTGTGAATATGGCTGCTTGAGTCTTTGGTCACCAGGGAAGCTGGTCTTTTATGTTGCCATAGCAGGGCATGGAGTAGAGAGATAAAACTTCACATATACTGGGAGCCAGCTACCTTTTCCATGGCCTCAGCCAGTCAAGTTGTGACTGGGGGTCTGGCTTTCCTTCTCCTGGGAGGCAGCATGTCAGGACTTCTAGGTGGTGCCCCTGAAGCCTTCAAACAGCATCCTAGAAGACAACCAACTTGTCTGATCTCAGGAAAACAACTTTGTTCTTTCTCACAGGCATTTCAGTAAAGTGCTAAGCCTCTTCAGCAAGATAACAACTTGATATATTATAGCACATGTGTACACAATTCCTTTCTAAAGAAATGTTTCCCAGACTAGATTTTGAAAAATATTTTCAAAGTTTTTCAAAATTTTAGCAATTTAAATATTGAGAAAAAGAAACTGAAATGGAAAAATAACAAGCAAGCATATATAATTTTTATCTAGGTATGCCAGTCACTAATATATTTTTCCTCTTCTCCATCCTCTTTTCTCTTAAAAATTTGAAAGTAAGGGCTGGAGAGATGGCTTAGCAGTTAAATGCTTGCCTGTGAAGCCTAAGGACCCCTGTTCAAGGCTCAACTCACCAGGACCCATGTTAGCCAAATGCACAAGGGAGCACACACGTCCAGAGTTCGTTTGCAGTGGCTGGAGGCCCTGGCACGCCCATTTTCTCTCTCTCTGTGCCTGTTTCTGTCTCTGACTGTCACTCTCAAATAAATAAAAATAAACAAAAGAATTTAAAAAATTGAAGATAAGTTAAATACATAGTAGTATTCCCCCTAAAGCATTTTCATTCTTCTAGGAAGGAGGGCATGTATCAACAATAAATAGATTTTTTGATACAGTATCATGTGAATAATAAATACATTTCATGATAAATCAATAACTATATCATTAAAATCCCTAAGAAAATAAATGATTTTTATAACATAATCTAATCATCAATATGTATTTATTCATATATTTGCAATAATTATGTCATTGACATTTCTTTTCCTGGATATGAAAGCCACAGATTGCACACAAGAAAAACCTAGTCTCTTCTTTCACGCATCTATCTTTCTAACATTTTCTCACAACATTTCTACATAACCATCACCCTATATCCACCTCAATGGATTCTGAATGTTTCTTATTCCTTTTTATACCTCCCCAGGGCAATTCCCTTTGCCTTAAATACTTCTCTTCCTTCTGTGCCCCTGGCAAACTGCTTTATCTTAAATCCTACTTCCTCTAGAATGCTTTTAATAAAACCCCTAGATTAGGTCAGATTCTACAGCAATGTACTCCTATTACCCATTTACTTCTACCACAAAAAGGCCTTATTGTACTGTACTAAAACATTCTTTTTTCCTGGTAAACTGAATATTCTAAGGCAGAAACAATGTCCATTTCTTTCTACTGTATGAACTCCAGTGCCTAGGATAGCACTATAATAGTGGGTGAAGTTGTATAATGTAAATTAGATGAAAATATCTTTACTCAGGTAGTTTTTATAAATGAATAGAATCTTCATATTTTCTGCTGAAACTTCTTCCTAAATCCAGATCTATCCTGCCTGTTGGGCATTTCCACCTGGAAAAGTGGTCAATTTCTTATATATATCATCTGTTCTTCCAACTGTCCCTCCCAGTATTAACCAGAACTACCTTACACAGAGCTTTCTTTATCTCGACTAGTAGAAGGTCATACTGCATGTTGCTCAAGTCAGACCTTTTACTTTCCCTTGACTCCTTTTGTTCTCCCATGCTCACATCAAATCCATTTGGACATAGTAATCTGATTACCTAGAACATATGAATCCATACCAGGGTGAGTCTCACTGTGTTGTATTCCTTCTCCCACCACACTCTGTTTCAGTCTACAGCCATATGTCCCCTGAAATTACTGTTGCTTTTGTCTAATCTCATTGGTTCTGTGAACTAAAGTTCCCAGAAAACAGCTCTATCTGCTGCATCTACTTCCAACACAGCTGAATGGACTGATAAAGCTCCTGTGATCGGAGAGATGGAATGTTGCAAGTCAGAGCCAAATTACCTGGGGCTTACCTAGCCCCTTAATAGCCATTTATTGCCCACCTATGTGTCTGAACTAACATCCTGGTGACTATCAGTTGATCAAGTACAGTCTCTTTTGCAATGCAAGAACAAACCCCCAGCTTCCCCCAGCCCAAGGGCTAAGAATGTCATCACACAGCATCTGAGGTCTGTGGTGGAGCTTTCCCTGCTTTGCTGTGACCTGCCTATGTGAGGGTCAGCCAATGTATTTGAAACGTGCCTTGATTTATGACTTTCTTTGGTTCTGTAACTGTAAAACCTTCATGAAATTGTTAACTCATTGGAACATGCTCACTCATATTTGGCTCTAGAATAAACTCTTATCCCTTTTGAGGTGAGAGCTGTGTGTTTGTACATAAATAGTTTTCATCTTGATCCTGCACATTCCTTTCTCAACACAGAATGATCTTGATAAAACATAAGTCAGATGGTGCCATTCATTTAACACAATGCCTTGGCATCACTCTTCATTTATTTCATGGTTCACAGTTATCAGTGATGTCTTACTGGGTAGATGCTTGCTCTTTTCTAATATTTACTCTTACTGTTGCCTACTCCCAAACCACCATTCTCTAGTCTAATCAGCAGCTTGTATGGTAGTCAGATTTTTATTAACTGGTCAATACTTAGAGAACAACTTAATGGAGTGACTCATGTTAGCTCATAGTTTCAGAGGGTTTAGTAAATAGTCACTTAGCCCCATGTGCTTGGGAACACCGTATTAGCAGAAGGATATGGGAGATAGTTTACCTCTTGAAGGACGAAAAGTAGAGAAAATGAGAGAAATAAGACAGGTCTATGTGTAGCCCCTAAGGACAGCCCCCAGTGGACTAATTCCTCTATCTTGGCATCACCCCTATCTTTCCACCACCTCCTAATAATGCCAGCATACTATGAATCAACTAAGTAATCAACCCATTGATTTAATCTTTTCTGGAATTGCCCAGAGGTGTGTCTCACTACTCAGCAGTGCTCAATTCAACCTAATTGACACCTGAGATTACTATCATATCATTATAGTGCAAATGTCACTTCTGCTTAGTGCCAGGTGTCAGCAACAGTCATGCCGCTCTTCTGCCAGGTGGCTTCTCAGTCTTCACCTCAGTGAGGCCAACCCCAACCTTCCAATTCACAAATGCCCCTCCTCCTCCTTCTTCTTCCAGAACATGCAATTTTCCTTCTCTTGCTTTGTTTTAGCTTTATTTCATCCAGGAATATTTATCAATTTTTAAATTATTCACTTAAAGTATTTATTGTTTGTTTTAGAGAAGAAAATTTTACAAAGATCTGCAAGTGTCTTTTTCATTAATCGATCTCAAGTGCTTAGAGTAATAACTAGTGCTTAATAACTTTTTACTGAATAAATGTATGCATGGATACATTAATAAAAGATTGGACAAATTAATGAATGAATGGTATGGGAAAGTAAAGAAATAAGGTTGTTAAGATCTACATACACATGAGATAGTCTCATTTTTGCAAAGAAACATGCATTGACTAAGATAAGGTCATTGTCTTCCTTGCTTATTGTTTAATAGGAAACTGGGCCTGAGACATGGAGACTATGTAGATAAAGACAATATAGTATCAACATATTGATTAAATTAAATGATTTTGAAGAGGTAAAGAATGGTACCAACATGTGTTGTTTACATACTAAGAATGTCCATATCTAATAAAAATAAACTTTAAAAAATCCTCTGAGTTATCAGAGCTCCATGCTCAGGCTTTGGAAGTTATTCCCCTGAGTCCATATTGACATGAATAAATTTTCTAATTCTCTCCTCTAAAAACAATTAAATAATTTCAAACACTGATGCAGTTACCATAAGTAAAAAAAAAATGCATAATGGGATTGGAGCTAATTAGGATCTTATGACCAAATATGGCTTCTGGTCCACTTATCTTTTTTTTAATGGAAGAATGGGGTTTATTTCAGGCTTACAGATCCAGGGGAAGTTCAATAGTAGTGGAAGAAGCTGCTCCCCTTTACCAAGTCCACACAGAGAGAAGAACCAGCACAGGCACCACAAGCAAGCACATTCTGGAAAACCCTGGCGGAACCCACTTTCCCTACATTAAGAATACGCCCACAGTGACACCTCCTCCAACCAGGGGGCTGGAAATCCAAGTTACAAGCTTTGATAAACTTCTGAGTGTACTGGGGTACACGAATTCAAACTACACACACCCCATGCTTGTGTATGTAGTCCGCTTATCTTAAGCTTCAAACAGTATGAGTAATCTGGGGCAAGTTGCAAATACATCAGTCTTTGGTACATCCCTGCTTGTTTTAGGACAGAAAAAGGAACTGAGCTTGAGAGCAGCTATGTGAAGAGTAGGAGAGGGTGGAGGATTAAACATAGACTAGTCCTACGATAGAGGTTTGATTTCATGCTCATTGAAGCACTCCATGTACTGAAATTCTGTCTCTCTGATTTTTGCTCACTGTGGGACAGCCTTCTGGGTTTGCAGAAATCTTCCCTTTTCAATCTGGAGATTTGAAAATGCCTAGGATTTCAATTCTTGGCCCTCTCTATCTAGGCCTATGATTTGGTTCTTATCTGCTCCCACTGGTCTCAAGGCCTAACAGAATCTATCCAGAGGATTCACCCTTTCACCCAGATTAGACACATCCCTTGAATGTCAAGCCCCTGGTCAACATGATAATAAACCTCATGGATATGTATGTTAAGACCTGGAAATCCCACTTTGTTCTTTCAAGGTGCTCTTTGCCAGGGCTTCCATTTTTAGCCAGTGACATCACTATTGGCCCATTTATTGGAACCCCAAGTCAGGATCATCTGTGACTCTGTGTTTCATACTCAACATCAGCCAAATTTTTACATTCTACTTAAAAAAGACACCTCCATGTACAGCCATATCCTCTTCTGCCAGATATGTCTGGCTTTCATCTGGACCACAGCCCCACGCTGTCTGTTTAGTATGCCTCCCGGTTGTCTTCTGATTCTGATATTTTCTACACAACAGTGTTCTTTCTGAAGCCTGATTCTGGTCCTGTCTGTCTTCTGAGATCTCTCCAGTGTTTTTTTGTTTATTTATTTATTTTTTTTTAAATCTCAGTAAAAAAAATTCCAAAGACTGAGATATGTACCACCTGGCAGTACTTCCTGCAGCTTCAGCTACCTCTACTTTCTTTTCCAAACTGCCTTTCTATCATGTTTCACTGTCATTTTACTTATGGCATTGGGCATTTTTGTACTTGACTTTCTGGTTGCTTAGAACAGAATAGCAGCAATAGGGTTTCCTCAGTCTCATATGAGAAGCTTGCAATGCCTCATCCTAAAATGAATCCTCGCTGTCTCTGACATTTGCTGTTCCCTTGGCTTACGTTATCTTTTCCATGAGATTTACATGTCTGATATTTCATTGCATAAAGCATCAGTGTGTTCATTGTCTCCCCTGCAGGAGACTAAGCTCACCAAGGATAGCTAGCAGTTTGCCTGCCCACATTGACTGCTACATTTCCTGCATTAAAAATAATACCTTGAATACAGAAGGGGCTCAAAAATATATTGATTGAATGATTGAGTATATGGAAAGTTTTATAGTGAGGTGTACATGAGAGACACATGATTATTCTTCCCTCAACTATTTGAGGATTCATTGTGCTCAGACATGAGCTTGGCACTAATAATACCTTGAACATGGGCTGGAGGGATTGCTTAGTGGTTTAGCATTTGTCTGCAAAGCCAAAGGACCCAGGTTCCATTCCCCAGGACCCATGCAAGCCAAATGCACAAGGTGGCACATGCATCTTGAGTTTATTTGCAGTGGCTGGATGACCTGGCACACTTGTTATCTCTATATCTGCTCCTCTTGCTCTGTTCTTCTTCCACTCGCAAATAAATAAATTTAAAAAATTAATAAAAGCATACCTTGAACAAGCTACTTCTTTTCCATTCTCATGCAAAAAATATCCTGTAGCAGGGGCAGAAAAGTAAGTGGGCATTCGTCACATAGGGTGACACAATCTTTGCAGATATAGGATGCTACTTACTAGTGAGTTTGAGCAGCATATTATATGGCAAACTTTTCTTTTTTTCTTTTCTTTTCTTTTTTTTGCTTTAGTAGCAAAACCTAGAGATTAGAGCGGATTTGTACATTTGATTGCACTTAGGAACAAAACTGCATGAAACAAAGTACCTGTAATTGCAGAGGAAAGGGAAAGCTTAAGAATCTAAACAAACTGGAAAAGCAAGTATCTTCTTCAGTGTTCTGATGTCTGGCCTCCATTTTGCTTTGCATAATAGGTAGTCTGTGAAAGTTCCTACAGATGCAAGCCTGTGGACACGGGAGGGAGGTACTAGATATGAAGGGTCTGCAGAAAAGTTTAATGGTATTGTAATAAGAACAGGGAACTAGATGAGAACAAGATACTAGATAAAGAACTGTGTATTTGAAGTTCACCCCTGCACACGAATAATCTTTAATGCAAGTCAAGATAATTTCCTATTTATTTCTTAGACAGTGGGATTCATGACACCTTCCAAGTAAAGTTGGAGAAGGTGCCATAAGCATCCCATCCTTGGAGAAGCTGATCTTGGCAGCCATAGTTAGGAAGAATTGTAAGCTTGTCAAGGTAGAAGCAGGACGACCAGGTGGGTGGCATTTGTGCTTCCGTGTACCTTGGCTAAGAACCATGCTTTACTTAATCTCATAAGGCAGCTTTCCTGCAGATTTTTGGACTTATTAGACATGCTCTTGATTGAAAATGGGAAAAATGGAAGCACCAAGGTGTTAAGGATTTATTCCAAGTTTCCTCCCTTCTGAAGATTTAATTGCCACCTCTGCCTACACATGGAACAGGGTGCAGTAATAAATAGAAATGGGAAGTCAATGAAGACAAGCAATTTGGAAGCAGAGTCCTAAGGTAACCTGCCAGGCTCCAGGGGTGCAGGGTTGGCAGTGAAACACTCTGAATGGGAGGAGTGCCTGGGAATGTGAGTTTCTTTGTGATAGGAAGGAGGAGAGAAAATCAGTTTGTAAGCTCATTGGCTCTGTTCAATTATTTAAGGATTGCTTATTGGGTGTTTTATAAATTCCTGGAAATATGCTAAGAGCTAAGAAAAAAAAAATGCCGTTCCTGCTTCTTTAAGTTACAGTGTATTGGAGAGGGCTGGACATAAAGTCATTCCAGGTAAATGTGTCCAAGTGTCTGGGAACAGCAGAGCTGGCTGAAGAAACTGAGGGAGGTATCTGGTAGGAATGACTTCCAAGCCCAGAAGCAGATTGCAGTGTGAGAATGGGGAGTGATGTTTGTACACTGTACAGGGGACCCACAAGGTTCTTCCCTGATCTACTCTATACTAGAGTCACTGGGGAACTTGTTAGAAAGGCAGAAGCTGAGACTGTGGATTGTTAACCTTTTTTTAATATATATTTTTTAATTTTTTTAAATTTATTTATTTGAGAGTGACAGACACAGAGAGAAAGACAGATAGAGGGAGAGAGAGAGAATGGGCGCGCCAGGGCTTCTAGCCTCTGCAAACAAACTCCAGACGCGTGCGCCCCCTTGTGCATCTGGCTAACGTGGGACCTGGGGAACCGAGCCTCGAACCAGGATCCTTAGGCTTCGAGGCAAGCGCTTAACTGCTAAGCCATCTCTCCAGCCCTGGATTGTTAAGTTTTGAGTGAGGAATTGTTTCTGTATTTTAACATATACTCTGTCCGTGCTTTGATGTGGGTGGCCTAGGGATCATGCTTCATGAAAGCACTGACGGCATCTCAGTGTGAGAGACCTGATGATGCTTCTTCACCCAAAGACCCAAGTGTATGGGAAAGGCAGGGTTCTGAGATTACCCTTTTCTGCCATTCACTACAGAGGTGCCATATCTCATTTACCTATTTTTGCAAAATATGTGATGACATATCATAGTTTTTGTTTACTCCAGCAAAACTGAAGTTGTCTATTTGTACATACTCCCACATCTTAAGTAGAGCAGAATTATGATAGATGTCCCTTATCCATTTGTCTGGAAAAAATAAATTGATGAATCACACATTTTATGTCTAAACAAAAGTTTGAAGTTGATTAATCCAGAATAACTAGTCTATCAATGGGGAGACTGAAATCCACCAAGAAATAATTTCTTTTCTAAGGTAGTCCACATTAGTATATATGAGTATTTGAATGGGTGGCTGATTTAACATTGTCTTCGCCACAGTCTAAGGCTGGTTCCTCTAGTTTCAACAGTGGAAACACTTTGCAGAAATCATAATAATTAACTTAGAAATATGATGTACTTTACGAATATACCACATGGATACGCACACTTGAGGTTCATAATAGGCAATTAGCTTGCAAGATAGAATCTTGATTTGGAAGTAGTGCTCAATCAGATCCAGTGTGCACATAGAGCAGTACGGAGTTGGTCAGAGTCTTTTGGGAGTCATCATAAATAGATCCCAGAGGCTTGTGAATATTAACATGAAGTACATACCCTATATCACCTGAACCACGAGGTTCATGTGGATTTATGCTTCTGCATATGGGCCTGAAAAATCAAGTATGAATAATCTTGGGAAATAAGGATGGCAAAGAGAAAGTCAGGAGCTGAGACTGAAAGTGGCATAGAGAGAAAAATCAAGTGGGAGCTAGCCATTCATATACCTTTATGTTTAAAAAGAATAATGTTTGGTAGTTAAATTTGAAGACCTAATGAGGGGGGAACATCTTTGTATGTTTTTTTTTTAATTTTATTTATTTGTTTGTTTGTTTGTTTGTTTGTTTGTTTGTTTGAGGGTGACAGGCACAGTGAGAAAGAGGCAGAGAGAGAGAAAGAGAATGGGCACATCAGAGCCTCCAGCCACTGCAAACGCACTTAGATGCATGCACCACCTTGTCCATGTGGCTTACATGGGTACTGAGGAATCGAGCTTTGAACTGGGTTCCTTAGGCTTCACAAGCAAGTGCTTAACTGCTAAGCCGTCTCTCCAGCCCTATGTTTTATGACAAAGAATGAGGTTAAAATTTACACTCTAGAAGTTATTCTATGATAGAATTAGACATCAGCATTTCTCAGTGTGTTCTAGCATATCATCCCACTGATTGAGACCTGACAAAGGTAAGAAGGTAATCCCTTCTGTAACTGCTGTCCATCATCCTGATGTCTGTGTGAAATGAATACACATACCAGTGGTCATAACAATTACTATTTTCCCACTAAAATGTTTGCAATTCTCCTGACCATTCACAAGACAGTTCCTAAAGTCTCATACACATTTTCTAGCCTGAGACACATAGCATCTCCTAGTCAGTAAGACAGCAACAGTAATCCTTCCCAATCACCTTTTATCCTGAGTCCCTCTTTTAAGTATCTCTTGCAATCAGTCATGCAAATTCTGCTTCAGTGTCTTCCAAGACAGGACCTCCCTGCTTTCCAGTGCAGCCTATTCTACTGTGCTCAGTTCTGACAATCAGAAAGAGCTTGATTGTTTGGGCAGGGTTTTATCTGCTTTTATTTATTTCTGGTCATTCTAATTCTAGTCCTTGTAGTCATGTTTTCATAAAATGCAAGTCATCATATCCTATCGCCTAAGAAAACTGGTGGGATCTTCTATCTTCCTGTGGTGTTTCTACAATCAAATGCTACTAAGGATGCTTTACATGTCCTATCCAGTGGTGTTTGTATCCTCGTTTTTTATACTATCTAACTTACTTTATTTAATCATCAAATTGTAAATTCCACAATTACACTTGAAATGTATCCCCCCCTCCCCGTGTTGTACATATTCCCTAGGTATTTTCATTGCGTTCTTCAGATGTCTACTTAAATTTAGGTATAAATTTGCTCCAATGGGGAGCTGGAGAGATGCCTTAGCAGTTAAGGTGTGTGCCTGCAAAGACTAAAAATCGAGGTTCGAGTCCCCATTACCCACATAAATCAAGATGCAAAAGGTTGCATACGTGTATGGAGTTCATTTGCAGTGGCTGGAGACAGTGGCTTGCCTATCCCCCCCCACACACACACACGGTCTGTCTGTTTCTGTTAATAGATAAAAAATAAATATATTTTTTAAATTGCTCCAATGTAATTTTAGCACTTTGTGGAAGATCATTCATGAGTTTGAGACCAATCTGGGTTATATATTGAAGATCTGTCTCAGAAAATCCACACCAAACCAAAAAAAAAAAAAAAAAGAACAAAAGATATAAATTGCTTCAAAAAGTTATGTATAGGAAAATTTCCCTTTTTTTTTCCATTTTGCTTTAATACAAAGTTTCAAACATTTTTAGAGACAATGGACTCATTTTGCCTAAAATTGAAGTAAAACAAATGAATATCCTCTAATAAGCTACTTTATCTCTTTCATAGCAGCTCAATCTATAATTATTACTTTGAAATACATAATTGGACTGTGAAGATCATTGGGCTAAATGAGCGTCAGCAGACTATTCCTATAAATTACCAAATAGTATTCTTACAGACTGGAGGGACGTTTATTTTCTGATGTAGGTAGGCAACTTTGTTGTTTTATCAAAAATAGCCATTAATAACACAGCATTTAAACAAATGAGTAAAACTATTTTGTAACAAAAAATTATTTATATAACAGCCATGAAAATTGTGAGCAGTGACTTGTAGTTCACCAACTCATTTTTAATGATTTTGGGGGCATTTAGGTTAAGTAAAGAATTGCCTGAGGCCTCCTAGCTCCCAATACAAGGGCAGATAATACCAAATATGTATAGACTAAACCAAGAAAACTGTATGTCTCAGCTAGTGTAAAGCGCAGAGGCATAGAAAACAAAATAAATAAAATAAAACTAAAGAAGAGTCCAAGTGAGGATAGAGATTAGAGGGCAGTTCTGAACTAGCAGAGTACTCCCCAATCTGAAAACATTTTACCACCAAAGAAATTGATAATTAAATGAGGTATTAGTTTCCAGGCAAAACAAAGTTATTTATCTATTTTCCCCTAAAAATATTTATCATAGCAAAGGAAAATTAGCAGAGATTTGTATATATATATGTGTGTGTGTGACTAGAACTTTAAAACTAGCTCCACGATAGTGTATCTCTTGGAAAATTACCTCCCCTCTCAGAGACTTTGTATTTCCATCTGAAGATTGATAGCAATGGTAAAGACATTCTCTATGGTTCCTCAGAGCACTCAAATTTTGTGATGTGAAATAGAAAATTCATATAATTGCATTGTTTAATGGTATTTATGATAATTGGAAAATAATTGCTGCTCCAAACTTTTATTAATCTATATTTAGTTATGAGTCATACTTTCACAATAAATGCTTTGGAAATAAGCAAAGAGATAAATCAACTAAACTGAATTTAAAATATTTTATTTATATGCAATTTGTGTAATCCCTGGAACCCATAGGCTTATTAAGATCATTTAAAATATCCATTAAAAGTTATGTGCTATATGACAAATTCAGCTTTTCGATTGCCTTGCCAAAGGATAAATAGCTGACATTTATTGAGTAGCTACTACTGCCAGATTAAGTGGATTCATTATGTGTAATCCTTCCAGCAAGCCTGTAAGGTAAGTCTTGAGATTTCTACTGTGCTGATGAAGGAGCTCAGAGATGTTGCGTGATGGACACATAGTCACTCAGCAGGTGCCCAGCTTTTTGCTTAAATGGTGTTGTCTTGTCCAGGTATGTCCAGTTGTGATGTATGTGCTCATCCCAGGTGCTGTAGTATCTGGGAAAAAGGACTTCATTATGGCCTCTCTTCCAATGCTCAGGATCCCTGTATTTCTTCTGTGGGGGTATTGGACACTCTTTGGCAAGGCATTTAGGAGATTGATGTCTCTGCACCATTCGTATGGCTGTAGCAGATGGGCATGAGGAAGAGGAAATAGGAAGATACTGGCAAGAGACTAAGCAGTTACAGAATCAGAATTTCCAGCCCTGCTCTGCTACCAATTTACCAGTGAGAATTTCACTGCTCTGGGACCTGGTTTTCTAGGCTTGAGATGGGCATGATGATTCTTGCCTTCTTTGAGGATTTTGGGAGGATAGTGTATATGGTGACAGAGATTCACAGAGGGCAAAGTATTGTACAAACTCCTACACCTCTCAATAATGGAATGAAAAGTGGACTAGGGTGAGACAAGCTGAATCTGAGATGAAGCACCTGGGCTGTGTTCCTCTTGTCACCAATAGTGCCATGACCTTGAGAAAGCCTGTTTCTATTTGTAAGCTATGATTTTCTGATTTCCTTGGTTATGACGTGTAAGTAATAGCCTTGAGTGATTTCTCTAAATGGGCCTGCACCCTGATATTTTGAATTCTGTACAGCAAACAGTGAGCAGGAATCTCAGGTTTATGGGGATTCTCAGGAAACATCTGCAGCTCAGTCAGACAAAGCAGGCGTCTTCTTGATGCCTTCACAACATTCATTCACAAGGCCTCCATATGGGCCTTGTGCTCCCTAACAGTGCTCTGAGGAGATACCTACTTACTCCTCTGTAAATGGTCCACTTATCTGTCTGTTGTTTCAATCTACTTGCCATCACCATGTTTCTATTTATCTACCTCAAATTTCTCATCAATGAGGAGTGCTGGAGCTCCATCCCACTGTGCTTTCTCTGGATTGAATTGTCTATTTCTCATAAATTAGTAGCCTTCTGACCTGCTACAGGGATGTTATAAGAAGTATCATTATGCTGGGCATAGTGGTGCACACCTTTGATCTCAGCACTTGGGAGGCAGAGGCCATGAGTTCAAGGCCACCCTGAGACTACATCGTGAATTCCAGGTCAGCCTGGGCTAGAGCAAGACCCTACCTAAAAAAAAAAAAAAAAAAAAAAAAAGTATCATTACTTTTGAAAACTGACATATGCAAATTGTAAGCAAGGTTTATTTTATTCTTTAAAGTTAAGTCAATGTCTTTATTCCTAATTAAAATAATGGTATTCATAATCACATCTTCAGAGACCATTCTTTATCTTCTGTTTTTTTTTTTCTTTTTATTGCATCTTATTTCTCCTTTTCCCCTTCTGAGCCAGAATGCTGAGATCTTCTTGGAAGCTGTGGCTCCTAGGCTGTCCCACCCCTTATGTACTGGAGCATGAATACAGGCAAGGATTTGGCACTGACACCCTTGCTCGTTAAAATGCATCATTTCTACTTCACATGTGCCCTTGGGTTCACCTTTCCCTGAGCTGACTGGGGATCTGTGGGGAGAGACTGGAAACAGCAGACAAGTGAAATGCCCTCACTCCTCCTCTCAGCTCAATGATTTCATCGCCTTACCCTCCTCCTCTGTGATTCCCCTTGCTCATCTCTGGGGATAATTTGCTGCTAACAATAACTGAAGTAGTCCCAGAGTTCTCCTCCATCATCCGGAGACTCGGAGGCTTCTTTTTATTCCACTTCCAAATGATTAGTTAATGCAACCAAAAGCATAAGCCATCCAGGAATAAACAAATGCAAACATCTCTCTACTGTAATCAATCATGCTTTCAACAAACATTTATTGGACACATATATTGTGTCTATAAAATATTCTAAAAATTTTTTTAGATGAAGTCAGACCCACAGAGAAGTATATACCTAAATTATAATGTGTTTGACTCTGATGCGATTGCTTTATTTAGGGTGCTGTCATATGGGCCTCAGGCTTCTATTGTCAGTTAGACTCTGGGAGGAGAGATGGTTGAGGACATCATCAGGCTAGCGATCAGTACACCTGTTTCAGGGGAAACCATAAAAGATTAAAAGAATTTACATCTCTAGAATGGCTTTGAAAAGCTACTGTAATATATTTTCTTTCTCTCTTTCTCTGTGTATGTGGGGAATGCATGTGTGTACATGCTATTCATGTGAGTGCATGTTTGTGTGTGTTTGCCTGTGTGTGTGTGTGTGTGTGTGTGTGTGCATTCCAAAGCCAAAGTTTGCATCTGTTGTTTATCTCAATGGCTCCCTCTACCCCTTAATTTTCAGACAGGCACTGTCATTGAACCCAGAGCTCACCAATTGTACTAGATTAAGTATCCAGCTTGTGTTAGAGACTCTAATGTTTCTGCCTCCCCATCATGGTATTACAGGTGCCCATTACAATACTCAGCTTCTACATGTGTTCCAGGAATCTGAACTCCCGAGGCTGTGGTGCTTTGCAGGCAGCACTTTACAGACTGAGCCATCACTCCCGCCCTCTGATATCTTCTGACTGGTTCTCTTGGCTATTTTTTATCCTATATATATCGGCAAGCTCAGATACATCATTTATTCATAACTCTTCCAGTGTTTAGGACATCATAGAACTATTTTGGCATAGAGTTTTAACCCAAACTTCATTCTCTTTATCCTTTTTTGTTTTCTTATTTTCTCTGCTTTTTAAAGGCAATAAGATCTATGCGTTTTTGAAAAACCCATTCAGACATATCTGCTGTGTGATCAGATTCAGTAAATAAGGTATGAAACTTGCTGTATGGAGAAAAGTAAAACAGCTAGCACCCATCTTGCGGTCACAGAAACCTCAGTTATGCAGGAAATAGTGGAAGAAACTTACATGACCACAGACAGGACTCCAGAAGGGCCAGAAATTCTTTCTTAGGTACTCCATTTTGCAGACAAGGTAATGAATACATAGTTTAAGTAATAGGAGGATTGTAATCTTGTTTCCTGCAAAAAATAAATGAAAGTTCCAATAGATGTATTTTTTATGCTTTATTGCAGTTTACCAAGAAGTCTTCAATTTAACTCTCAGGTGGCTGTTTATGGAGAAAGATGATTATAATCCTTACTGGATATATAAGGAAGTAGTCCTAGAGGAACTTTATAAGCTGTTGGTCTAATTCTTGTATGCAGTCTTACTGCTTTTAATATACCTTCCCCCCCAAAAATATCCTATCTTTCCCGAAAGTTGTGCAATTGGCAACTTTACAAGGAATATGAGCATATTCTTTTCCTTCTCCTCTCACCATACACCCCAAATTACTCAATTTTCCATTGCAGCTTTCCATATAATCACAACAGTAATGATAATGTCGATAATAACTTTGATGTTTTAGTGAGTTGCTGTTCTTTATGTTTTAGTATAGACAAACACACCTATGGCAGACACCATCATGTTTTACAGAGTATAAGAAGAAGGTGACAGAGTCAGGTTGGAGCCTAGGATTTCTACTTCCACTTCCTAGGCTAGAGGAGACAGAGCTGTAAGTAGATAAATTCAGTCAGTTTTATTACATGGGTGGAGATATGGCTCTTCAGGGGAGGGCACAGAGCTGCCTGTCTCATCACCTTCCTTTTCTCCTCTTCAGTACAATACATACTTAATGCATCCTACAGAGAGAGAGAGAGAGAGAGAGAGAGAGAGAGAGAGAGAGAGAGAGAGGGAGGGAGACAGAGACAGAGACAGAATGTGTATATAGAAGCAGAGGGTGGATAAAGAAAATGAAGAAAGATTCCTATAAAGATGATGCTTAGCTGTGAAAAACAACCCTCGGCCTTACAATTTTCCACTAAGCCTAATCTCAAATACTACCAGTGGCTCCAGTCTTCCTCTGTCCCTCGTCCCTGTTATCACTTGACCTCCTGCCTTCAGCCCTCCCCAGTGGGGAGGGCCTTGCTGTAGATACCCCATGCATGATCCTCTTAATCTCAGCCTCATTTGTTTACCCACCCTGCTGGGAGCTTAATTGCGCATGAGCATATTCTGCAGATCCTAGGCCATGGTGAATTCTGCCTTCTTGAAGGGATTTGCTTTTACTGTTGGCTCAGAGGAAAAGATTTATTTTATGTTGTACTCAGTACTCCGAAAATGTACATGAAACCATTTGTGGACCGGCAGTGCAGAGATAACATGGCAAACTGGTGTGCCTTCTTTTCTTTATTTTATTTTACCTTGTTTGTTTTCAGGTGACATGGTGTATTGGAAGGGATTTGCACGTGGCATCATGAGCCCTAAGCTTAGATTGAGCCCTCTTAGTATTTTTATTTCTGCTGTTTGGTGTACAACTTAATCTACTTGTCATTCGGTTTTTGGATCTGTGAATTCGGTGACTTAGATTTGATGCCTTCAATGAATGGAGACATAAGGTTTTAGAAGAAAGGTTGATACTATATAGGCCCAATCAAGTCTGGCACTGGCTTGTTGTAAATAGAATTTCATTAGAGCACAGCCATGCTTACTTGCTATGTATTGTCTACGGTGCTTCACAACACCAAGGTGAAATTAAGTGCTTGGCTAAAATGCTTAACACACACCATCTGGTCATACCCAGAAAGTATTTGCTTACTTCTTTTTCTTTAAACATGATAAAAATATGCAGGTTAAAATTTTTTGTTTCCTTTTTCATGTTACTTAGAATTGATTAATAAAGTATATCCAACGGCTAACAAAGGCTTTTGATACCTGTCCATATTTGAATTCTATAATTTGATGTTATTCTCTTTCTTATCATCAGCCTTTCATCTCACCCTTCTATATACCTAAGCTTCCCTTGTTGGCATTTGCTACATTTGACAAGCATATTCCTACCTTAGGATCTTTTCACTTATTGTTTTTTCTTCTTAAAGCAGGTTGACCCATGGTTGCTCCCTTACTTCCTTCAAGCACCTCTTCAAATGTCAATTCAGACCCTTACGTACAATTTGTCCCTGCCCTCCCCAACCCAACCAATACATCCCATTCTCTCCCCTTGTTTGTTTGTCTGACTACCATTTATCTTTGCATTTTATGTCTTCTTTACTTAAAGTTCTATCCATTTTAATCAGAATGTACGCTGTCTGAAAGCAAGATTTTATTTAAATAAATTTTGTTGTGTGTACTGCTGTATTCTTGGGGCTAAAAAAAAGATAGTAGACATTAAAATTGCAGATATACAAGTCACCTTTCAGCTATTTTATAATAAACCTGCATGCTTTGGAGTCCTTTTACTAGTGCTTTTGGTAAAGTGTTTAAAATTATGCAGTCCTGTTTTGTTTACCAACATCCCTGTGATGGACGCAAAGCAAAATAAATTCATTTCCAGAACAGTTTTAGCTTGGACTGTTGGGTGATAAAAATAAAGTTTTCAGGTTGAAACCTAAGGTTAAATAATAGTTTGGCTCATAGTCCTGCAGCTTTTGTTTCTTTCTACCTCTCTCTCACTTTGCCCAAGTTATTTAAAAAAAATATTTATTTATTTATTTATTCATTTATTTATTTATTATAGTCAGAGAGAGGGGATGAGAGAGAGTGAGAATAGGCACACCAGGGTTTCTAGCCACTGCAAACAACCTCCAGATGCATAGGCCACTATGTGCATCTGGCTTATGTGGGACCTGGGGAATCAAACCTGGGTCCTGAAGCTTCACAGGCATGTGCCTTAACCACTAAGCCATCTCTACAGCCCCCTTCCTCAAGTTCTAACAGTAACTTTGTTCATGGACCTTGGAATGCCTGCAGAGTCATAAGACTCCTAGGTTCAAGGCACCTGAACTGCTAAACCAGAGAAACCATGTGATGATATTGTTTCTTCCTGCCTTGACTTCTTACCATTTCTGTGTACACACACCTTCTTCTTTTCTGGCTACCATTTTCCCTCTCATTCCCCCCTGTTTTTGTACCAGTAGCTCATTCTTGAAACTGCTTCCCCATCTTTGACTAAAATCCTGTTTCTTTCAGTCTTTCATTTGGACAGAACTCTTAGACACCGCATTCACACCCACTCCTTCCTAATAGACTGGGTCAGGGACCATCTTTTGTCATCCCTTCATCATCAAAACTGTCATTACAACAGCAGAATAGTTTTGAAACTTCCCCGAGCTGCCCTCGGTGTTCTCTTGGGGCCAGGACCACTGTCCATGGTGCTGACCAGGCCGTGCTAGGCATGGCACCAAGAGGCATTAATCTGAACGCTTCACATGGGCCTGCAGCCCTGCACATTTTGTGTCTTCGCTCCTTTCATGCCCCATGAAGGAGGAATTTGAGGCCTAACATTGGCTTCCTTCCTGCTTTTTTTAAAAGAGGACATACACATGGATCTGTAACCTTGGATCTGTACCTGGTGAGCATTACAAAGTCTGAGAATTGAAGGTTAAGGAAGAGCTTAACTCATGGCTCTGAACTTCGTGAGAATGGCAGTATTCCTATGCTCTATTTTTATTCACTATTTCAGTAATTACATTTTTAAAAGTAATCTTGGGGTAGACAGGTGGTTTAGCGGTTAAGCACTTGCCTGTGAAACCCAAGGACCCTGGTTTGAGGTTCGATTCCCCAGGACCCATGTAAGCCAAATGCACAAGGTAGCACATACATCTGGAGTTCATTTGCAGTGACTGGAGGCCCTGACTCACCCATTCTCTCTCTCTATCTGCCTTTTTTTTTTCTCTCTGTCTGTCTGCCACTCTCAAATAAATAAATAAAAATAAACAAAAAACTAAAAAAAAAATCAAAGTTTAAAAATTTTTTAAAAGGAATCTAAAAGTCAGCATATATAAGATTCTAGTTCTTTCTACCCAGTTCTACCACTAACTATAGCAAGTTACTTAACACCTCTGCATAAATAAATATTAAGTTTGAAAAATATGGGTAAGTTCACATGATAAAAGTACTACAGAATAATGAGTTGCAAATAAAATGGCATATGCAGTATATGCCTGCATGCTGGCAAATATGTATATTTATACATATATGAAAACTTCATCATTATTTGTGTATATAATTTTGTAAATCACTAGTGAAGATTCTTTATCCAATAGTTGTCATAATAACCATTGCCTCATATTGACCTTTTTCCCATTCTTTCCCTTCTCTCTGATCTTTCCATGACATGTGGTTCTACTTCATACTTTCTCTGGTTCTACCCTTTCTTCGACATGGTTAACTTTTTAAAGCACACTTCCAGTAATCAAAATCATATGCAGCTATCAAAATCAGAGTTCAGACGCAATGTCTTCTCTGAATCTTTCCCCAGAGGCCTGATTCACCCATGCTTTTTTCTCTGTACTATGCACTTCTTCATTACAATCTCCTGAGAATGCTTTGTTTTCTCTGATGGACTTTAAACTTCAGGAAAGGGACTGTGATATGACTATCTTTACTGTGTAAGTGCATGTTTGGGGTGTCTGTAGAGAAATTATCTTATGTACTGCTCTACAATATGAAAAGTATAAATGTCCCATCAGAATTTGAATTATGTTGAGAATTATGGACCGAGATACCTTATGCAGATGCAGGCCATACATGCTGAGGCTTAGAGATGTATTCTGATTTTTTCTAGACCTACTTTCTTGTGAGTCAAGGGTCAGACTCCACCACTGAATTACTGAAGCATATTTTGACCTGATTCCCATTCTGTTCTGCTTTTTCTTGCCCCATGGCCCTCTCTTCATCTGTCTCTCCCATTCTGTATCAGGAGAGAGAGACCTTTTCATTAAACTCTGGTCCCATCGTTTATCTACATTGACCTTACACCCCCCTTGGCTATTCTGTTTATCTCAAGGGACTCAAAGTACATAACTCAGGCAGGTCAGCGATCTGCTTGCTCCAGGGAGTTCCAACTTTGGTAGGAATTTTGTTGCTTAAGCAAAGTAAACCTATATTTAATCCCACTAAATCTCTACTTACCCTCCTTTTGCATTCTTCATGTTCACCAGTGATGCACTTTTAATTATTTATATGTACATACTTGGGAATTTTTAAGGAAAAAGTTATAAAACAATATTGCACATTAGTTAGTGGCTTGAAATTTCCACTGGTATTTTCATACTCTCTTTCATGTAATCTTTACAAAAGCAGAAAATATATGCCACTAATTCATTCTCTGTTCTTTGCACATATGTGTCTGTGTATGATTGTGTGCATGCATGTGGTTGCATGTTTGTGCAGGTGCATGTGTTTGTGGAGACCAGAGGTTGATGCCTGTGGTGTATTCCCCAATCATTTTCAAGGTTACTTTTTGAGACAGGGTCTCTCACTGAAAGTGGAGCTCACAGATTCAGATAAAGCATCCATCCATAGTGGCCTGGGGCTCCTTCTGTCTCTGCAAACACAGTGCTGAGATTACAATTGCACATTACTGCTCCTAGAATCTGAATAGGTGTGGTGGATCTGGAACTCAAGTGCTCATGCTTGCATAAAAAGCACTTAATTCAATCTCACAGATGAAGAAATGTAGGTCCATCAAAGGAGTGTGCTTTTCTCAATATCATACCACATGTAATGTAGGAGGTAGAGCAAGATGTGGATTTCCAGGGTTAGTGCTCCTCTGTCTTTGTTTTCTCTATCATTAGTAATGGAAAAATCCCTCTCCCCCCCCCCACACATGCATCGTTTTCAGAACACAACTTTCCTTTCAAATGTAAATGTTCAATGAATTCACATTAAAATTGAGGAATAAAGTGACTTCTGGGCTATTTGATTTTTGAAATGTCTTTAATATCAGGTAACTTTGTGCCTAGATCCTATCATTGTTCTAATCTCTGTCTACCCACATCCCATTATCTACCTTCTTTCTTCCCTCTTTTTCTTCCATAGTCATCCATCAAGCATTGTTATAAATCCTTCCCTGTAATAGGCACCAAACTGTTAATAAGAATATGCCAGGGATTGGCTGAGAAGTTTCTGTCTCTGTAGTGTCATTAGTAGTCTACTGGTAGAGATGGACAGCACACAGACGGCAATAGGCAGTTAGTGCCTGTCAGACAAAACACCAGTGGCTGGTAACCCTCAGTCAGAAGGCTGATATGATGATGATTACGTAAGAAGAAACTAGATGTGCTGTCCATATGGACTTAAGATATAAAAGCCATTACCATCATCATCATCATCATCATTTGATCATGATGACTCTTTCACTGTTGCAAAAATGACCACTGGCTTTTATCTTTCAGGTGCTTATCAAGAAACTTCAAAGCATGGCTGTGTCTATCTGATTAAGTAATACAATGATAACAGTAGAATTTATGAATTTTTTTTTGGCTAAATAGGATTGAAAACTGTAGATCATAGTGTCATTTGACAAGTAGATAAAGCAACAGTAGAGCTGGGCACATGCACAGCTGTAATCCCAGCATCAGGTGGTGGAAGCAGGAGGAAGGTGAGCTCTAGACCAGTCTGGGCTACAAGCTTACATGCTATCTGAAAATCGATGGTTAAAAAAAAAAAAATGTAGGTTCTTTCACCTAAGGAGAGATGCCTATATGGATGGTTGTGTGAGTTTTGACTTGAAGGTAGAAATAGTACTAAAGATCGTGTTGCTCATCTTTTCTACCCAGGGAGTTTGCCCGTTGGAAGGTGAGGAACACAGCCATTGAGAGGAGAGACCTGGTCCGTCATCCAGTACCCCTCATGCCAGAGTTTCAAAGGAGCATCCGTCTGCTTGGCAGGAGACCCACCACTCAGCAATTCATTGACACCATCATCAAAAAATACGGCACCCACCTCCTCATCTCTGCTACATTGGGAGGTAGGTCACCTAGGCCATGACCCATTCATGATTTTGTGCCTGCAATGGAAATATGGGTTGCTCTGAGAGCAAATATTTCTTCATCTAGACTCCTGCCATTATGTACCAATCTAAAGCATGCTTCCCAAGAACCCAGTTGTCTTGGATGTTGTGGTTGTATCTGAACAGATGATTCAGGTCTGTAGAGATGTTTATTTTCATAGTGCAGAAGCTCTTGTGGGGGGGGGGGCAGCCGAGGACTGTGGATAGAAAGTACTTGCCACACAAGGATGAGAACAGATCCGAGTGTATACCTCTAGCACATATGTAAAACCTGGGCCTTGTAGTATGTACCTATAATTCCCATGCTGGGGAGGAGGAGATAGGAAGATCCCTATGGCTTGCTAGATAGACAGTCTAGACAAATTTGAGCTCTCAGTTCAATGAAGACCCTATTTCAAATAATAGTAATAACAATAATAATATAGAGAGCAATTGAAGGATACACCTGAATGTGACCTCTGACTTCCACATACATGTGCATACACACCCACTATACACTATACACACACATATTTGTATATATACATGGAAATATGGCTTAGCCTTGGAATTAACTTTTTCTTAATAATGCATAATCTTATCATTGTCACAGTTTCTTTGGAATCAGCTCTAATTTCAGGAAAATCTAAATGTCAGATGTTTAGGGAATTGTTTTTGTTTATGCAGTTCTTTTTTAAAGGCTGATACTTGAAATTATTGTTTTATAAATAGGCTATAATTTACATTTGATATGGGCTTGGAATAGATTGAGAGGAAAAGTAGGCCGATTGCTTTGCCTTGCTCAGACTTACCCATCCTTCCTACAAGGACCTACCAGGATCTGTCTTTGTGGGATGTGAGGAAAAGAAGCAAAATAGAACCCATGTAAATGTAATGGAAACAAAGGGATTTGATAGAGAGAAGAGCTTTTAGAAGTTTATGAGTCCTGCTTGAATATCTCCTTGAATGTACCCCTAGGTGTCAGGTTTTTTTGTTTTGTTTTTATGAGGTATAAGTCCAGTCTGCTTGATAAAATCACTTGGTGGTATAATACCTGCTCACAGATCTTCTGAGATGTGTTTAGTCAAGGGCAGTCCCAGGAAAATGAGACTGATAAAATTGTCAAAGTGCAGGTAGTCTAAGGCATGATTTCAGCAGGTACTCCCTCTTTTGGACGGGGATTGAATATGACACACTGGCACAGTCATTACCAATGTTATGGAATCACTGATAATTTAGCTCAACAGGATTTGCATGGCAAAGAGAAGTGGCAGAGAATTCATTCATTCTTACATTAATTTAAGACCCTGTTTAGTATTTGATATATAGCATTGTATAATGTCCATAGTCCTTAAATCTTCAAGTTAAGCAATATTTCCATTTTTTATAAACAATAAAATGTAAGCCAGAAGAAATATACCTAGCAAGTGGCAAAACTAACTTGAAAAACTTAAGGTTTACTGATCATAAAACTTGCATGTACTTGGCATGTTGGTGCATGCCTTTAATCCCAGCACTCGATAAACAGAGGTAGGAGGACAGCTGTGAGTTCTAGGCCAGTTTGCGACTATACATAGTGAACTCCACCAGGTGAGCCTGGGCTACAGTGACATCCTACCTCAGAAAACAAACAAGCAAACAAAACCCTGCATTTTACTTTTATAACCTATACCAAATATCTTTAACTAACTTGCTCACTCATCTACCACTACCCATGCGCTCCCAACAGCCAACTGTTCAGCATGTGTTTGTTAACTGTTAACCAGTTGTTAAGTTATGTAAATCGTTAAATGTAGTATCAGAAGTATAAAGTGAAAGTGAGTTAATGTCTACACTGAGTGTGGCTTCCACTTGTACCCCTTTCTTTGAGTGCCTCCTGCCTTCTACCTCACATGGTAAACATAGCCAATGCAATCAATTCAGTTCTTCCACTAAAAGTGGTTCTCTGGTCTCAGTCCCTGGAAATCCCAAGTAACAAAGCCTTCTTTCTTCATGAAATATATTTTTAATTTCTCCAAGGCAAGGTGGTAAATTATTCACAGAGCCTTGTTCCTCTCCTGTTTTTACAACACAACATTTTAAAATATGCAAAGCTTTGGATTGAAATCCAGTGTTGGACAGCAGGTTCTGACTGTTCCCTGAGCCCTCACTGCAGAAGCGTGAAGGAAGGGGAAGATTTGCAGCTCTGCCCCCTGATCTTCCTCTGTTGAGTGTCACTCCCGCAACTCAGTCTGTTGTCTGGGTCTCCATGTCTTCCTTTCTAATAGGTAGCAGTAGTAGTAATAAAAATAATAGTGCTTTTTAAATGCATATTGTAAGGGTTAAATAAAATGATGAATTAAAAATGCTTTTTCACGCAGGTACATGGCTTAGCACTGCCTGACACCTAACTAATTACTGTTATTTCTTCTGTTATCATGGTCCTTACTGTCATTGTTGTTTTTATTCAGTGCAGTTTAAGAACTGGGAGGTTCAGGACTGAAGCCTATCCTGCCACTCACTAAGTGAGCAGGAGGCCTTCGGGTATTGGTTTTCCATCTCTACACAGGGAAGTGTAGACTGATATTTACTGTTGTTTTTTTTCTATAAAACCTTGTATTCACAGATAAGAAATGCTTTGATGAACCTTCTGAGGTGTCAAGTAAGTTCCGAAGGGCATAATTAAACCAGGAAAGAGGAGTCTTAAATTGTCAGGGCAAATAAATGCATTTTCTTAGCTGTTTAGTGAAAAGGAACAAGAAAGACAGGGAGAGAGATGAGGAAGTAGACGGTGGGGGGGGGGGATCTAACAATTCAAAAATTTCCAGTTCCTCAAATTTTCATGAAATCCTTTAAATCCTTAATAAAAATACTTGCTATGAATCTGGGCATTGTGGTCCATGGCTATAATCTCAGGATTTGAGAGCATCATGTATAAGTATCACTGTGAGTTCAAGGCTAGTCTGGGCTATAGAGTGGAACCTGTTGACTCAAAAGACATAGCTCTCACTACAAAGAGAAGTATAAGATAATTTATTTTGGAGCCAAATATGCATGACCATGGCCCTGGGACACAGATTTAGGTCACCCCAACTGTATGTTCCAATGTGTTAGCAGCTTCATGAACTTTTTATAGTTATAGAACAAACAAAAGTCATAAATCAAAGCACATTTCAAATACTTTGGTTGACCATCAAGTAGGTGGGTTATCTCAAAACTGGGAAATCTCTACTATAGGCTTCCGATGCTGGTGACATTCTTAGCCCTTGGGTTGGTAGAAGTTGGGAGTTTGTTCTTGCATTTCAAAGGAGATTACACCTGATCAACTGATAATCAACACTATGTTAATTGAGAAACACAGGTGGACAATAAATGGCTATTAAGGGGCTAAAGGTAACCCAATGTAATTTGGCTCTGACTTGTAACATTCTGTCTCTGTGTGACCACAGGAGCTTTATCAGTACCTTCAGCCTTGCTGTAAGAAGGTACAGCAGATAGAGACCCTCCCTCAAAAAAAAAATTAAAATTAAAATAATAAAACAGGCAACTTCATATTGATGATCCCATGTAGAGTGGCTTATGATAAATTCTGCGTCTGGAACACTACATAAGAAAACAGAGCTATTAATTTTCTTCAGCTGCTCTGAAGATCTATTGTGGGCCAATGGAAACACCTTTAAGACAGGATGTCTATAAGATATGTGTGATTAAGCTTGCATGCATACTTGGAGTATATACATACCTGCTTACCAGCTCTTTACAAATGTTTTTCAAATCTTGGTTATGATTTACTATTTCCAGGCATATATGCATGTATAGTGCACTTGTATGTATGTGTATGGTATATGCACATTGGCTTATATATGGGCTGTTGCAAGTGTGTAAAAGTGTGTACTGCATTCCTAAGAGCTCACATCACTTGTGCATTTGTGTATCTTGAGGGTATATTCAGTATCGACAATACTTCATTTTGTGAGATCTCATTTGGCTATGAGTAAAATTGTTGGGGTTCAGAAGGAAAGGACAAATGCTATCACAGAGATGTAAAGTTTCACACACCACCATCTCTCCTTACCCAGTGACTCAAAGGTAAATAGAACAGCCTATGCCTCTCTGCATCCTTCTTGTGTCTGAGCCCCCCCCCCCCCAAGAAAAGGTGCTGCAGTGAGGCAAATTCCTCAGTGGAGCAGAAGACTGAGGAAAGGCCTGTGTGGGGTGAAGAGACAATTTGCAGAAATGCCCAAGTGGGAAGAAAGCACTAAACAAAGCATTCCCTTAATAAACAAGAAATTAAGTCTTAATAATGCAGCAAGAAGTCTATTAACCCCTCTTGATCTAAGATTCGCTTCTGCCAGCTCTCAGTCCAGAGGGAACAGGCTTGTTTCACCTTCTATTCTACAGGCCCCTGAGAGAGCCTAAACTGGTACTAGGAATATTTATTTCCTCTGCCTTATATATAGCTCTTATCTCTAGTATTGTACTTAGAATTGATTTCTCCACTCATGTATTGATGTGTCTTCTCATCTAATTATCTACCCATACATCTATATTATATTCATGCCTTGACCCATAAAATGATAACTGGACATCTGCTCTACATGAGATCCTAAGAGATACATCAGGAAAATTAGATAGATGAGTCAGTCTGTGTTCTTCCTTCCCACTACCCACTGTCTATGAAGCTCAAAATGTAATGGGCTATTATGAAGGCAGTCTAGTTCCAGAATCTGTGTATGTAAACACCACTGTCTTATTCACCCTTTCTTCCTCCCTCCTGTCTTCCTTCCTTCCATCTACTCTTCCTCTTTTCTTTTGTGTGTTCTTTGTTGTTTTGGTTGGGGCAAGATTAGTGACTGGGTTTGAACTTGGGACTCTGAATACTAAGTACACACTGTACCATTGAGCTGCACACTAGCCCCATATGAGTAAATTCCTCAAGGGCTACAATGAACCATCCACACTGCTCAAGCTACATTTTTAAAAGGGAAAGTCAATTTGATAATACATTTTAGTTGATATACCCCAAATATTATCATTTTTAACATGTAATCAATGGATAAACTACTAATGAAAGGTGTTCATTTTTCATACTAAATCTTGATGTGTAGTTATATTTACAGCATTGCCCAGAATCTTGTTCATCCGTTTCCCTGGTGCTTTCCAAAGTGCTCAACAGTGGTGAAATGACACACATACACACTGAGCTGACTAGCTAGAAAGTGAAAGGAGGAGAGCCTGCCCCCTCTAGAGGTGATGACGTAGCCCAAGAAGTGATGCCCAAACAGCTTCTAAGGAACATATTTGCATATGCCAGAAATACAGGATGGGCTGGCAAGATGAAATGACATTAAAACTGGGCCAAAAAGCTAGGTAGGATTTCAAAAGTCAAATATTTAGGAACGGGAAAGGACAAATAGCTTTTGAAAGGAAATTGCTTTTTTTTCTCTCCTCAACTCACAGTCATCAGTATTCTGAAAACATTCCAATTGTCCTAGATACCAGCCTTTATGTCTCAGAATGTACTGAGTTTTTGTTCTCTATATTTCATTTTATTGTATTTATTACATGTAAGGATAAACATATAATTATTGTAACCTGGTATTTATAAATAATGATAGCTAACAATCACATAAGGCTTACTATGTGCCAAGTGGGCTTCAGTACCACATGATTTTAATTAAATCTCTATGACTACTCTATAAGAATATTGTCTCCACAATTTTACACTTGAAGCAACTAAAGCTTAGAGGTATTAACAAGTCAGAAATTTCCCTCCATGGTCTGTTGTCTGCAAATAACACTGATAACCAACTGGCTCCTTCACTTCTCTTTTCTTTCCATTTCTTTTTCTTTCTTTTTGGCTGCCTTCTTTCCCCGCCTTCTCCTTTCTCCATTCCTCCCTATCTTCCTCCACTCCTTTATTTCCTTTTGGTTTTGACCTTTTTTTTTTTTTGTAGGCAGAACTCTTCTTTCCTCCTTTTTCCCTTCTTCCTTCTCCTTTCTCCATCTTTCTTTTCATTTGTTCTCATTTTCTTTCTTCTTCTTATTTTGTGGGTAGTGGGTGGCTGCTGACTGAACTTAAAAGTCTGTTCATGATGACTGCACTCGGCACCACTGAGCTGGTCCTCTAGCCCACACTAATGTATTGACCAGTGCAACAGTGGAGCAAGCATATTTATAAACATTGTACACATATTAGTTGATTCATTCTACCTACTGATTCTAAGGGATTCAGTGATATTTTTCTCTAGTATTGATGATAAATAAACTGAGGAAAAATAACTCAAGGTTTGTACAAAATGTAGGAAGGACTAAAGCACTTCTTGGGGACCATATACATCTACAGATTCTTTTCTGATGTTCTACAGAAACATACATATCACTATAGCTTAACAATGCTATTAGTAATCATGTATACATTTTATGTACAAAAATCTATAAATTTGTATATTAATGTTTGTCTCTATGTGTTTATATCCACTCATTCCTTTGCATGTTAACACAAATTATCTATCTATCATCTATCTACCTAACAGATGTGTCTAGCTATCGGTTCTCTTCCTTTTCCTTTTCCAGTTTTCTGATGTGACTTCTTTACTACTGTGCTCTCAGAAACACACTATGTGACATGTAATATATATATGGCATAAGTAAGACAACTACCTATTCTCGTTGAGTAGGCATTATATGCCAAGTATTATTTTTTGATTAAAATACAAAACATAATAGTGTAGACAGCATCTACCTTCAGGTGGCTGACAGTTTACTTTATGCTTTCTACATAGGGACATCATTTTCCTTAGCTGTATATTTCTATCTGCCTCTGAACTTTTATGCCTTGTTTACTTACCTATCTTTCTAAATACCCATCCATAATTCATTTGATTATTTATCTAGAAAAGGATGAGTGGGCCATACATAAAAGAAGGATTAGGGAAGGAATGAGAAAAGTAATGGGGAAAGCAGAGAAGATAAAAGGAAACACTGAGTGATGATGAGCAAGCAGAAGAGAAGTATATGATGGCATCTGTGTCAAGTGTGTCATTTTATAAGAGTTGAGCTTTCCTTGAAGTGAAGAATTGGACTATGTTGTGAGACAATGCTACTGAGAAGTAGGAAGTGGTTTAGGTGCAGTTAACTCAGTGGCTGAAAATTTTCCAATGATCATTATCCTAAGGGAATTTTCAACCACCTCTGGACTATTATTTTGCCTGTGTGATTTTTGGAGGCAGAAAGAAATTTTGACAACATTGACTAGAAAATCAAATCGTTTGTCAGCCACTAAACTTGGTCACTTTTCTTCACACACACCACACTGAAGCTTAAATGGGCTTCCTTATCTTTTTTTCTTTCCCATGCAGGAGAGGAGGCATTGACCATGTATATGGACAAAAGTCGCCTTGACCGGAAGTCAGGAAATGCCACTCAAAGTGTTGAAGCTCTGCACCAGCTTGCATCATCCTACTTTGTAGACCGGGATGGTACCATGAGGAGGCTCCATGAGATCCAGATATCAACTGGAGCAATCAAGGTAAGGTCTGTGGGTGGATACCCGTGGCAGGTTCTCAAGTCAGCAGCTCTTCCTGACAGATGTTCTGTGAGTAGGTGATAAATAAAACTCCCTGCTTCATACTCATGTAGCTCATTTTCCTGGCCAGCCACTCTGATGGAGATTATCATGTGACCTATCCTGAGCATCAGGTTTAGGGTGGCCATATTTACTGACTGACCTGACAAGTGCACACTGGCTGTGGTCATTCTATAATTATCAACAGCTCTCTTCTTCTTGTTAAAGAGTTCTATATAAATGATTATATTCAGCCCTCTTTCTAGCTGAAGAAACTGAGGCCATAAGAAGCAAATTATTTCCTCAAGACTATATATATATATGTGTATGTATGAATCAAACTAGTGATGCCCATATAAGCAAATTTTGAATACTTTTGTCTTTTATTCTTTATTCTTTCTTCCTTACCCTCTGTTGTAAAGATGGTAAAACTGTGGTCCACATTTGGAAACCTTTTGCTCAGTGGTTCATTGATAGAGACTAGACAAGGGATCAACAAGCATTATCTATAAACTGACAATAATATATATTTAAGCTGTGCAGCAGTATGGGCTTTGTTGCTTCCACTCAAGTCTGTTGTTATTGCAACAAAGAAGCCACAGACCTTGCATTCACAAATGAATACAAGTGTGTTTATTCATAGAAACAGATACATAGGTGCAATGCTATTTGCTGAGCAATACTTATCCATACTAGCACTACTCAATAAAACCTTCAGAGGAGGTAGAACTATGCTATAACTTTGCTGACCAAGAAGTAGCATTAGTCACATGCAGTACTTTACTATGGCTACTGAAGAAGTAAAATTGTAAGTTTATCTGTTTCAAAATTAAAACATTCAGTGCTAAACTCTCAAGATTTCATTTTCAGTACAATAAGTTTTGAGACAGGTCTTATAATGAAAATCTGTGACGATTTTTCTTAATTAATTAATTTACTTATTCGACAGAGAAAGAGGGAGAGAGAGAGAATGGGTGTGCCATGGCCTCTAGCTGCTGCAAATGAAATCCAGACACTTGTGCCCCCTTATGCATCTGGCTAATGTGGGTCCCAGGGAATCGAACCTGGGTCCTTTGGCCTTGCAGGCAAACACCTTAACCGCTAAGCCATCCCTCCAGCCTGGGAAGATGTTGACATAAAATGTATATTCTTTGTAAAATATCAATGCAGAATTTTTCCATTTAAAATTTTCTTAAACTAAATTATGTTTGCATTTTGCCTCTTGGTCTTCTGAAATTCTGAATAAAATATAGCCTTGGCCTTTTATGAAGTCTTATGAAGACTTCTCTAGAAAAAAAAAGGGCAGGAAAGGGAAGGTCAAGGCAGACTTATGGCAGATGAGTCAGAAATTGACCACAGGAAGAGAGACTTGTGGGAGGGAGAGCATTACTGAGGAAGGAGGTAATAAGGAGAGAAATAAATCAGACCGGCAAACAAAAGGCCAGTTTAGCTGAGAAGGATAGCCTCTGTTGGGGGGATTATGTTGTTAGGTAGTCAAGAGATGAATCTTTATGAAACCATCAGAGGCTGTGAGTGTAGAGACCTGGTTTTCATTATCACCAGTGACTCTCTATCCACTGGATGATGGTGGAATTGAGATATTGGAGCTCTGTCAGGAGATAATCCTCTATGTGCATCCTGGAACTGCAGTCTGCCTATTTGGGAGGAATTTCTCAGACAAATTACACAGAGGCCTCTCAAGGAACTATTCTCACATTTACTCTGGTTCCACACTCAATTTGGCCCTTGGATGTTTCTTTCCACTATATACAACTATCTGAAGATACAGCAGACTAGAACTTTCCTCACCCCTAGATTTTTCAAAGGCCAGCCTCTCACCCAGGCAATATATCTTTAGTAAAATATACTGAATGTGTTAACTCAGGCAGAACTAAACTATAGTTCGGTACAAACAAAAGGAAAAATTATTTTTCAACAAAAATGTCTCGATTATCTTTTATTATTTATCATATTTTCCTATTGACTTTATATATGTATATATTCAGTTTTTATTAAGCCAGCTTATTTTTTTTAATTTTTTTGGTTCATTTTTATTTATTTATTTGAGAGCTGACAGAGAGAGAGAGAGAGAGAGAGGCAGATAGAGAGACAGAGAGATAATGGGCTCGCCAGGGCTTCCAGCCATTGCAAACAAACTCCAGACGCGTGCGCCCCCTTGTGCATCTGGCTAACATGGTCCTGGGAAATCGAGCCTCAAACCGGGGTCCTTAGGCTTCACAGGCAAGCGCTTAACTGCTAAGCCATATCCAGTCCGTTTTTCAGTTTTTTCAAGGTGGTGTCTCACTCTAACCCAGGATGACCTGAATCTCACTCTGTAATCTCAGGGTGGCCTTAACCTCACAGCAAACCTTCTACTCCTGAATGTTGGGAGTAAAGGCATATTCCACCATGCTTGGCTGACTTGCTACATTTTATTATACAATGTACAAAGCACTGCGAAAATATGATCTTTTTACATGTTTAGATGAATAAGAACATTATTAGCATTATATACATGGGGAATGTGAGGCTTAGAAAGGGAAAGTTACTGATCTAAGATTTCACAGCTGGAAAAGAACAGGAAGGTATGTGTTGCTATTGATCAGGTGACACTCTTTACAGTGGAGACTGTGTCTTTGCATCTGGATGCAAACACCACCACAGCTTCTAATACTGGCAAGCAAAGGGATGCAAGGGCTTTTTGTATTTATACTAAACTCTTCTTGTTCCAAGGTTTTTGTTTGTTTGTTTGTTTGTTTCTTAATGGAAGATGGGATATTTATTGAAGCTTACAGATCCAGGGGAAATTCTGTAATGGCAGAAGCTGGCCATACTTTCACAGATATAAACAGAGAGAAGACAAAAATCACAAGCAAAAAGCCATACAACACACCTTAGGAACTCTAGGAGGAATTTAGGCATTTGGCTTATCTTTATATGGGAATCTCAAATCCACCACCACACCTTAGGGCCATACCCAAAGATCTACCTCCGCCAGCCAAGTGGCTGCAGATGTAAACTACAAACTAATAAAACACTGGATACATTGAGGACCATGTATCCAAGCTACCACATTCCACTCCTGGCCCCAAATAGATTCAAAACCATCGCAGATTGTAACTTGTATTTAGTCAAATTTCAAAGGTCCCCATAGTTTTCACCAACTTAAGTTAGTTCCAAAGTCCCAAGTCTACTCTGAGATTTAAGATAGTCTCTTAGCTATGAGTTCTCTAAATTCAAATAAGTTATGTCCTTTCAACATATAAAGGCACACAGTAAATATTTTTTAATTGGTATAAGGCATAGAAAGGAGAGACTGGGACATACAAACTCAACAACAATCAAGCAAACACCAAACTTCTGCAGTTCAAGTCCAGTACTACCAGATACTGACAGTCTCCAGATTTCCCAATTCTGCCCCTCCAACTGGGCAGATTAGACAGGGAACACTTCCATCCAAGACCAATAGTGCAGTCTGTGGTAGCCCTTGCACAGTCCAGGTATATTCAAAACAACATCAGGTCTCCATGCAAACCACGGTCCATCTTCCAATGGCTTTGCCAGCCTATCAGAGCATCAAGCCCTGCCTCATCTTAGCAGTGGCTCCTGGAAACGTATGCATTTTACCACCCATGTATTTGTCATGCTTCCAAATATAATACCAGATGAGAAGGGCATATCCATACTCTTAATTCATGCAAGAAATGAAATCATAACCTTGAAAAGAAGGTTCTTTCACCAGTAGACTCTTTCCAAAAGAGTTTACATGTCAATCAAAAAGTCTTTCCTGAGGCATCTTCACCATTGTTTTAATGTAAAGCAGTTGTGCCATCTTCCTTAAGACTGCTAATGTTTTTCACAATAGCAGCTTCAGCAACATAAAACCTGTCTCAGTACCTGTAATTTTGACTTGTTTGAGGTTTTCCAACTTAAAATCTTAAATCTCTCATTCCAATATCTTTAGCCAAGCACATCAGTCCATTACAAATTTAACGTTGGTCAAACTCTCTGGGCCTCAGCAGCAGAACATAGCCAGCCCTTATACCAACAGCCCAGTTCCAACAAAGTCTTCTGCAGTCTTTCCTTCCCCTTAGAATGTTTATAAGCCAAGTTCCCCAAGTTCAACTCTCTCTGCACTAAGCATTTTCAAATTCTTATTAGAATAGTCCATAAAACTTGGCTTACCACTCCAGAATGCATCTTCAGTCGTAAGCACCAAGTCTATGTCCATTCCTCCAAAACAAAAGTTCCAAAAGACCAAAACCCACATGGCCAGGTTCATCTCAGCACTCTACCCCCCTCTCAGTACTCATTTCTGTTGTAGACAGCTTCAGGTTCACTGAGATGAACTTCCAAGCCAGGCACAGTTATGGAGGAAGGGATATTTAATGAAGCTTATAGATCTAGTGGAAGTTCTATAATGGCAGAAGCTGGCTCTGCTTTCACAGGTATAAATACAGAGAGAGAAACCCAAGGTTATTTTTTAAATAGTTATTCTTTTTTTTTTTTGTTTTTACTTTTCCCTACCATCTCAAAACTTTGACAACAGTGTCTTTAGAAGTACACAGCCTGCAGGTCCTGAAAACTTTCTCCTGTAATGCTACTGACTAGCATAGTAGTGGACTAATGGGGGTAATGATATGTTTCCTATCTGGTAATGATGTATATGTGCTCAAAATTTATAGGAGCATTTTGTAATAAGATGGCTGTTTTTTAGTATTCCTTATACTGGTCATGTATACACATTATACTTGTTCCACCGTCTCCCTGGAAATCGCTGATTAGCTTGAGCTTACTGACACCTACAGAAGTTAAGTGGTTTCATTATCTATCACAGGAAATAAATTACCCAGACTAAATATAACATACATTTTTCCACCTTAGAAGCCCCTGCTTTGAAAATACACCACATTGCTTCCACTTGCCTATTTACAACACTGTGAAGAGAGGACTAGGGGTAGATGTGATGCGTGGTGTCTTCCGTCTGTGTACTTGAACATGCTACTTTCTTTTCTGCTGAACCATAGCCAAGCCTTGTCCTAGGCACAGGGAAGGCATTCAAGAAGTAACATGGGACTCAGGACCAAAGACTTCTTTCTGGTGGGGAATCTATCTCCAGGATCCACCCTAGGCAAAGACTCTTGTTTCACACTTTTCTAACTTGATTTCCATTCCAGGTCACCGAGACTCGCACTGGGCCTCTGGGCTGTAACAGCTATGACAATCTGGACTCTGTGAGTTCCGTCCTTCTGCAAAGCACGGAGAGCAAACTTCATCTTCAAGGTAGGAAGTTGGTGCAAGAAGCTGGGCCAGAGACAGGAAAATGGAGACATGGGTGAGGAGAGGATCAAAACAGAAAGCATGTAGCGGAATGTAGAGATGGCAGAAAATAAACAAACAATGAAAACTGGAAATATGAAAATCAGTTGTAATATGATATACTTTTTTGAATTCTATCATTCAACTCAAGGTTGTGAATTAGCTTTCCATTAAAATTTGGAACGTGAGCTTTATCTGATTATTTTGATGAAAATGCTTAGCATATGAAAGGTTTGTGTCATATAATTAGAACTTTAACATTATTGTTTTTTAAAGGGTGATTTGAATCTCAAGGAATACATGGGACACTTTATAGCATTTTTTTATTTTCTAGAACTTCTTTCCATATTAGTTAATCATATGAAATTTTAAACTCACACACACACTTTTTTTGCAAAATTTACAAGTGGTAATAGTCAATGGTTGCTGCTGTGTAGAAAGATACATTCAGACATGAACATTAAAACTGTAACCCCTATGGAGAGTAATTTGCCCATATTTGTAAGAATTTGTACTTTTGTGGTATTTGTTAGATAACAAATTTATGTTAGGTGATCATTATATATCTACTTATTTTTAAATAGTATATGCTTTGAAATAGCAATTGTACCCTCTTTAATCCATGTTATATATCAGAGAGGACACTGTAGATTAAAAAAAAAATTGAGCCCATCAACAATTTGACTTAGAAGATAGAGGAGGACAAAAATAATGAGACGTTAAAACAGTAGCACTATGTGAAAACAGGAGGGGACTCAGTGAAACAGAGGCTATGAAGGGGTACAAGGAGAACAGTAGGAGGCAGATATGACAAAAATACAATTTTTTCATGTATTAAAATATCCAATAAATTATTGACAAGGATTTCAGTATAGATTACAATCAGCAAAATTTATATATTTTTGAAAAAGACAATTTAAACAATTTTCCACATGTGAACACAAAGTGAAAAATGTTGCATCTATATAGCATAATATTAGTCGGGAACTGAAATGTTAATTATGAAGAATTCCCCAGTATAGGTGAAAAAGATGTGGCATTAATTAACAAATGGGATCTTTCTGATTCCATGTATGGCATGATATTGACAATATGAAAGAAGAAAAATACTCTTGCAAGGAAATGCCAAGATGTTAAAAGAGGTTACTTATGTATGATGGGGTTATAGGCAATTTACTTTAGGCATCTCATTCCTTTTCTAACTTTCCTGCAATGAGTATGTATTAACTTTATAGTCAAAACTAAATGGCATGTTTTAACATTGCGAAGACTAAAAATGTGACTTTCCAGAGAGGCATATGAGCAAGGTGATGCTGACTGTCAGTTTGAAGGTACCGGAGTGAGACTACCAAGCACAGCCTAATATGACTTCTGTTGTCTGGTTCCTTGGCAGCTCTTTGTCTCCTGCTCCTGTTACAGATGATGGCTTGAAAATATTGCAGGGAGAGCTTGGTTGTGACATCTGGGAGCCTTCAATGAATAGATCTTGGGGAAACTCAGACCATGATTCTGTTTAAACTCGAACTAGTCAACACACACACACACACACACACACACACACACAAACACCATGATCAAACCTCAAATGTATACAGAAAAAACTACCACTATTAGAAGAGAAAACAATAGACTGAATGACTTGGTAATGCCTGTTTTGAAAGTGTGCTGAGAGAGCTGGGTGTGGTGGTACACACCTTTAGTCCCAATACTTGGGAGGTAGAGGTAGGAGGATTGCCATGAGTTTGAGGCTACCCTGCGACTACATAGTAAATTCAAATTCCAGGTTAGCCTGAGATAGAGTGAAACTCTACTTTGAAACCCCCCCAAAAAATAGTGTGCTGGGATTTATAACATATTAGTTTTTGTGATACCTGTAGCAACTTTGTGACATGAGATTCAGGGTCTCAATCCAGGAAAGTAGGTACCAGTGTGTTCAAACACCAGGCTGTAAATGCACAGGGTACACTGAACTATGAATTGCAACTGGAAATAAACATAAGATTAACAAGATGTTATTTCCAAGGAAATTTTTGAAACTCTAGTGACAGTAGAATCTAATTTATCCCAAAGGCAATGAGGCTTAAGGGCCAAAGCTTTCTTCTTTCTGTCTGCATATTTTCTTATTCTTTTTAAAAATATTTTTATTTATTTACCTGTAGAGAGAGAAAAATAATGGGCATGCCAGGGCCTCTTACCACTTCAAAGAACTAAGTATGCATGGATCACTTTGAGCATGTGGCTTTATGTGAGTACTATGGAATCAAACGCAGTTCATCATGCTTTGCAAACAAGTAACTTTAATCACTGAGAAATCTCTCCATCACCTTCTGGTTCTTATATAGAATTTCATATTCGGTCTTAGATCTCTTTCCTTAAAAAGTGCTTTTGGATAAGAATTGTCTCTTCAAATCCCAGGTCTGCCATTGGTACCAATGTATATCCTTTACAAATGAATAAGTTAACTTTTTTGCTCCTTTGGACTAGTCATAGAATAACTGGAGATTCTGAAGGATTGGGTCTTTGTTCAAGCACCTCACATGAAAAAGGAGGTTGAGGGGCTGGAGAGATAGCTTAGTGGTTAATTGCTTGCCTGTGAAGCCTAAGGACCCTGGTTGGAGGCTCGATACCCCAGGACCCACATTAGCCAGATGCACAAGAGTGTGCACACGTCTGGAGTTTGTTTGCAGTGGCTGGAAGCCATTGCACATCCATTCTCTCTCTCTGTGTTGCTCTGAAATAAAAGTACCAAAAAAGAATTAAAAAAAAAAAAGAGGTTGAGTCATAGAAAAGATTTCAGGGGAGGTACTTGTCCAGTGGTAAATAGTGAAGGAAAGTTTACCTGAAGTAGAAAGCATTTGTCTACAGAAATCTGAAGAAATGACTTACAGAAAACAAAGTTAACTTCATTAGTATGGACAGAGTGGGCCAAGCTCAATCTAACCAGAGTGGATATAGTTCTAGGTTTTCCTTCAGCATTAAAAAAAAATAATAAAATAAAATTCTTTTCTGGTTTGTGTTTGTCTTTGTTTCTTTGTTTTTCTTCCTCTTCCTTTTTCAGCCTAGGGCTTCATACATGCTAGAGTAGTGCTGTACCACTGAACAGTAAATCCAGACCTTCATGAAACTTCATAATGTATATTCATGCCCAAAACTAGATTGGCCTATTTTTAATGAAGTGACATCCTATTATGTGAAAGTTAACAGTAGACGGAAGGATTTGGTGGGATTGCTGTACAGATTAAGCATTATTCAGTTGAGTTAAATGACAAGCAAGTAGTCCTAAATCCTTCTCAATTCTGATTGGAAGATTTGATAAAAATGGTGAATCATCACATCTTTACTGAGACTATGTGCTAAATCCAATAGTAAATTAGACATCTGAGTACTAATCAGTTCAACTGAATACAACTGGATCTATTTATATTATTAGAGTCTATAGCTAAACATATATTCTATGGTAAATTAGATGTGCTATATCCTATAATCTCTGAGTCCTATGTCCTATAATCTATACCCATATGTATTATGATATATATGTATGCATATATACAAATCTCCACATGTGTTATAAAATCCATCTTAGTAAAAAGATAAACAAAATTAAAAATGGTAAGACAAACATGATTGTTGCCACAAGGAGATGTTCACTCTGTTAGACAGAATAGACTGTAGGCAATAATAGATGTGGATTTTTAAGAAAATATTTTTATTTCTTTAAGACAGGGAGAGCCAGAGAGAAAGACGCAGACAGAATCAGAGAAAATGGGGTCACCAAGGCTTCCTGCCACTGAAAATGTACTTCAGGCATGTGAATCTGGCTATATGTGGGCCCTGGTGTGCCAAACCAGGGCTTTCAATGTTTGCATGCAAGTACTTTTAACACCTGAGCTGTCTCTCCAGCTCCAAATGTTATGGATTTTAAGGGAGATTATTGTAGGGTTGTATGGTCCAGAGTAAGTGAAGACCTAACCTACTAGGAATCAAGGAAAATTTTCCTGTAAGAAATATACACAGGATGAAACCTGAAGAATGACTAGGCATAGATGAGAGGAAGACAGAAGAGTCTTTATAAAGGGGCATTCGAGGGAATTAAAAAGTCATATGACATTTCAACAGAGGGCTCAGTGGTGAGAAATACAAAATAATCTTTCCAATCCTAGAGAGTCTTCACAGCACACTAATGAGCTAAACATTAATTGGAGAATAGGGGACACCATAGAAAGATTTTATAAAGATAAGTAGCATAAAGAGAATAATATTTTTGAAGATTACTCTTTCTCTGTGTGGTTCAATTTCTATCAAGAGTTAGATAAGAGGTTTGTGATAAGAAATTACTGAGCCTTCATTAGGTGATGCTATAGTTTTAGATCACAAAAAAAAGTTGGGATGAGAAGAAATAGACCAATTCTACATATATTTAGGAGACATTATCATCAGGGTTCAATAAAGACCATGAAGAATCCAGATAATTGAATCAATGAGCTACTGGGCTTGAGACAGTGCAAAGAGACAGGGAAATGTTTATGGTTCACAGGAATGCACAGTGTTACTGGATGAGGGAAGTGATAAAAATTCATTATGGGAGTTCATGAAAAGTTATTCATTCAGTCTTCTCATGTAGAGGAGTGATAGAAAAAGATACCTGAGGAAGACAAAGAAACTTCTTAAATGTGATGGGAGAATATCTCATGGCATTGCAGTTGGCTGGTAGTTATCCAGTAATTCAGAAACACCAAGTATAAAGAAAAAGTCTGGGCTAGAGGGATGGCTTAGTGGTTAAGGCATTTGCCTGCAAAGCCAAAGGACCAAGGTTCGATTCCCCAGGACCCATATTAGCCAAATGCACAAGGTGGCACGTTTATCTGGCCTTTTGTAATGGCTGGAGGCCCTGGCATACCCATTCTCTCTCTGTGTCAAATAAATAAATAAAAATAAAATATTTAAAAAGAAAAAGTCTACATGAATATTAAATTCTTTTCATAGAAATAGTATTAGTGGAATGAAAATGCAAGCCACAAATAAAATATTTACAACACATGTGCTTTACAAAAGATAATCTTATATAAAATATGTTAAGAGAATCTGTGCAATCAGTAAGGAAAGAGTAGCTTGTCTGAGAAGGACATAAAATGGGTAAAACACATAAATGAGTACTTGACAAGCCAGAAGGTCTAAATGGGAACAAACATTTGAAAAAAGAATGTTCCAACTTTTTTAGTCTTCAGAAAAATGTAAATCAAAATCACAAATACCGTAACATAGTAATCAGTGTATCGAGTAGAACAAACTGACGATATCCAGGATTGATGATTGACATAGAGGAACAAAAGTTGTAATCACTTTGCAAATGTCTTGATGCTCTATACAAAAGTGCATATTTCCTTGTCCTGTGGTTTAAAAATTCCAACTCCTAGAGTTTATGCCAAAAGAAAGCATCCAAGTTGATAAAAAGATAGGAATGTTCACAACTTCTTTGTTCAAAATAGCTTAAACTGGAAATCGCTACACAGTCCACCAATAAGAAAATGAATAAATACATTTATATCATTAGTTACCATAAATCCAACAATATGTAAGAGTCTTAAAAATCTAGCATTGACAGGGTAGGAAGCCAGACCAAACCACAGTCAAAGCTATATAACTATCGCTATACTGCCAAAATTATAAAAATAAATGAACTATACTGTGAAGTCCAAGAGAGTGCTAACTCTTAGGAAGACTATGACTAAAGGGCAATGATAGAAATTACTGGGGTATCAGAATATTTTCCTTGTTAATTTGGGTAGTGCTACATGGGTAAGTTTGCTTTGAAAATATATAGAGCTAAACATGCATTATTTATATGTATAGTTTTCTATGTATACATTATTTATCTATGCAACATTTATTTAACAATTCACCACATCTTGACACTTCTGCAAAGAGAAACTATAAATAAGGTGGAAGCAAGGAACAGGTGAAATGTAGTTCAGCCTACCCAGGGGCAGATTTACAGACTGAGAGTAAAGTACACAGAACTAAAACTAATACTATATACTTAGTGCTTCTCCATGTGACAGTGATCACACTAATTATTTTTATTATAGTCATGCTTTCTAATTTATTGACAGATTCATTTTTTAAATTTTTTGTTTTTTATTTATTTATTTGAGAGTGAAAGACAGAGAGAGAAAGAGGCAGATAGATAGATAGAGAATGGGCATGCCAGGGCCTCTAGCCACTGCAAAGGAACTCCAAGCGCATGCACCCCTTGTACATCTGGCTAATGTGGGTCCTGGGGAATTGAGCCTCCAACTGGGGTCCTTAGGCTTCACAGGCAAGCACTTAACTGCCAAGCCATCTCTCCAGCCCACAGATTTAATTTTTAAGTCACATAGTGCTAAGAAGTAACAGTGGAGCGTTCAACACTAAGTGAAACACCTTTTCTTTATTTCTATTTCTATTTATTTTTATTATCTATTTTTATTTTTTGTTTTTTTAAAGTAGGGTCTCACTGTAGTTCAGGCTGATCTTGAATTCACTATGTAGTCTCAGGGTGGCCTTGAACTCACAGTGATCCTCCTATCTCTGCCTCCCAAGTGCTTGGATTAAAGACGTGTGCCACTATGCCTGGTTTATTTATTTATTTCTGAGCAGAGAGAAACAGATGCTGAGACAGAGAGAGAATGATATACCAGGGCTTCCAGCTACTGCAAATGCTGCACTTGCAAATGCTACCTTATGTACCTGGTTTATGTGGGCACTAGGGAATCTAACCTGGGTTGTTAAGCTTTTTAGGTAAGCACCTTAACCACTAAGCCATCTCTCCAGGCCTAATTTTGAATTTATACTTACAATATTGTTGTATTTAAGTCTCACATGAGTCTCATGAAGAAATAATAAATAACATCCTTATTTTGCAGGTGAGCATATTGAGGTTCAGGGGGGTTAGTCTCTGAGGGATTGAACTGGAACTTTAACTTTGACCTTTTGACCCCAAAGCTCCTTGTTCTCAAATACTGTTGTTTTGTATTGCTCTGACTTCTCATTCCTTTGAACAAGGTTGGGAGGGGAGATTCTTTAGAGATTGGTTTTAGTAGATTGATGATTCAATGAATGACACCCTGGTGACTGTTACATCATGATGTATTTCACAAATTTTTCATTAAAATAGGGCAAACATAGAGTGGATTTAAATAAATATATATATGGAAAAGGATTGAAGCCATACATGAGAAATGAGAATGAAAGTGCTGTGGACACAATCAGAGACAATTTGAAGTCATAGCAGAAACAACAAAACTAGCAGTGATAACAATAATGGCATAATAACTTCTTATTTTTATACTTCTCTCTTCAAGAAGCCCATTGTGTGTTTACTGACATTGTCATGTAATTGAATCTAGTATGCATCTGGTGAAATATATAGGAAGCAAAACTGCCTCAGTAGCTAACTGATGTGTGGGATGGGATACAGAAAGAATAGTTGGATGAAATCTATGGGTGATCTAGAGATTTATCCATTCCAACATTTTCTCATTCTTTTAGCAGTTTTAATTGAGCATCCACTACATGTCAAAATTTTATTTTAAGACCTGAATAGACAACAAAGAACAAACTCTGTCAGTCACTTGGGAGATTGGGTGTAGGGGGAGCAGACAATAAACACATAAATGGAAATACAATTTCTTTACATTCAGAGAGAGTGTGTGTAGGGACAGCTTATGCAGAAATATGTAGACCATGCAAATGACTTTATCTTAGATTTTCCTCTAAATAAAGTGGCACACCACTGCAGATTTAGGCAAAAGCATAATTTGACCTTTCTTTTTTTGTGTATGTGTGTGTGTGTATGTTCACATGTGTATATGCATTTGCATGCATGCTTACTTGTGCGTGATTGTGCTTGTAAGTGCATGTGAATATGGAAGCCAACGTGTAACAGTTTAACAGTTGCTCCCTGCTTTATTGAGGCAGTCTTTCACTTGAACCCAATGCATAACAAATTAGTCTATCTAGACAGCTTGCCCTGGGAATCCCCTTTTCTGCTCCGTGTCCCAACACTGGGAATACAATCTGTCTACCATGCTCATCCAGCTTTTACATAGGTGCTCAGTATCCAATCTTTGTTCCTCCTGCTTGTGTGACAAGCACCATCTCCCTAGTTCCATGAGTTATATTTCAAATGAATCACTGTGGTTAATGAGTAGAAAAGGCAGTTCAAGATAAAAGACGCATACAAAGACCCCAGTAGGGAAGTTGTGTCTATGCTGAGGTCTGAGTCTATGGTGCCTTAGACCATGACATTTTCAATGAAGGCAGTGAGAAGGATTGAATATATACATATATTCAATATATGCATATATGTATATATATAAATATATACATATATGTATATATATATAAAATATGTGTGTGTGCACACACACGTTTGTATGTGTTCAATCATATATATGTGTGTATGTATATATGTGTGTATATATGTATGTATGTGTGTATATGTATATATATATGTGTGTATGTGTATGTATGTATATGTATGTATATATGTATGTGTATATATATATGTATGCATGTATGTATGTGTGTGTATATATATATATTTTTTGATATTTTGGATTTTCAAGGTAGAGTCCCACTCTAGCCCAAGGTGACCTGGAGTTCACTATGTAGTCTGAGAGTGGCCTTGAACTCACAGTGATCCTCCTACCTCTGCCTCCCGAGTAATGGAATTAAAGGTGTGCACCACCATGCCTGCCCTGGTTATTATTTGTAAAGAGAATGTGATGGTTAATCTCTAAATGTTGGCTTAGTAGGATTTAGAATTACCATAGAAACACATCTTTTGGCACTTCTGTTAGTGATTTCCTAGATTAGGACCCACCCTAACCAAATGGTTCCATTCTATAAGCTGGGGTCCTGAGCTGTATGAAAAGGAGAAAGCTAGCTGAGCAGCAACCTTAATCATTTTCTCCTTCCCTGCAGATGATACAATACCGTGCTGGCTTCTTCTTTCCATGCTTTCTCCTCTGTGAGATACTCTACTATCTGGAAATAAGCTGAAATAAACTCTTCCCTTCCTGAAGTGGCTTCTGGTCCAGGATTTTTCCTCAACAAAAGAAAAAGTAGCTGATACAGAAAGATTTTTCCTTTTCTACTCTATTGGGTGCTACATGATCTAGGCAGGGGTTGTGCAATTGAATCCTTCTATCTCTTCAGAGAAGCCATCTTGCTTATTTTTCTTCTCTTACATTTCTGCATTATGGCCTTTGTCATTTTCCTCCTTATAGCAAGTATTCTAATGCAGAATAATGCTTTCAAGCAAAGGCCCCTTGACTGAACAAAGCTTCATCTCAAGCATCATTTCTCCCTCTGGCTCAGTGAGTGGTATCAGACAAGTCCCTACAGCTTCTGAGCTCCTCATGTACTTCCCTTGTTAGAATGTTTGTAAGAGCAGTGCCTGGCTTAGATGAAGCATTCAGACACCCTGACATATGACGTCTGCCACCTCTATCAATGTGTTGATTGTAAAATATTTTCTTCATTTGTCTTTACACCATGCATGGCATATGTGCTTGGATGATACAAAACACTTATTAACAACGTTGCAATTGAACAAGTGCAGTGTGCCTTATCTAGCCATCACTTGGTAAATGAATCCACAACTCTTTAGTAATTATTTTTGTACTCAAAATATTGAAAACACCATTATTCAAGTCACAGAGAGAAAAGCAGTATATGGTTAAACTAAACACATACAGATAAAAGTCATATTTGATTCCTTAAAAATAATTTTTATTGTTTGTAAGTCAATCAAGTTATTGTCTTTAGGTCTATACTCAGGGTATATAGATTCATCTTTTCAGATTTATCATTCTGTACTTTTGTGGTCTAGGGATAATCCTTTCCTGAATCCTTTCAGTGTTTCCCCCTGGAGTCCTGGACTTTAAGCACTAACTTTTTGACTTAGCACTTGAATCCCTCTATGATGATATCCTGAATTTCCATTCCAGGGTCAGCTGTGATGACTGCTGGAACAACGTAAGTGGGAGTTTCTTAGACTTGTTTCTTATACATGCCTACCTACAATGTAATTATTAGTGCCGACACTATTTCCATACATAGAGATATTCTTTCTTCTAACTCATCTTTACTTCTACCCATCAGCCTTTTCTCATGCTTATCCTCTCTATCTGAGTGCTTGGCATCCCCGTCTCAGGTTTCTGGCACTCCACCTATTCTATTTGAATTCATATCATATAGGTACCTATACACACACACAGGACAGAACTGAATATTCCTCTAGTTTCTTTATGGCTCTTTGATATACCAGTTTAAATGTATGTATCCCTCACATTTGTGTATGTTCATTTACATTTTCATTTTATATTTTATGCTAGAGAAGATTTGAGATCACATTTAAATAAAATATTTTTGCCTTGCCCACTTTTGTTCCATAAGATTCAATCCTTTACCATAGACATAGGAGCTCAGTGCATGCAGTGCAATTGAGATTTTGTGTGATTGGTGCTAGAATGGCAACAGAAAGAAGAAAATTAGGAGAAGGGACAAATTAAGGAAAACAAGTGTGGGAAGAATGAAAAGGATAAAAAAGAAGGGTCATTTGGCTTGGGTAGTGCACACTTTTAATCCCAGCACTTGGGAGACAGAGGCAGGAGGATTGCTGTGAATTTGGGGCCACCCTGTGTTTACATAGTAAATTCCTTGTCAGCCTGAGCTATATTGAGACCCCACCTCAAAATCCAAATAACAACAAAATAGAAGGGTCTATGTGAGAGGAGAAGGCAAGTCAAGAGGGAGCAAGATAAGGAAGAGAACTGTCAGTATTTCCTTCTCAATAGTTAAGCAGCACAAATGGAGTGAAGATGGAGATTTTTTTAAGACTGTAAGTAACAGAAAGAAAGTTGAAGAAGAAATGTTTAAAAATAATATTTTATTGTTTTGGGCATAGTTGCTTCATAGGCACTGTATTTTTAAGCTGTAGCCTGGTTATGCACCTCATCCTCTGAGCTAGCCGTCACGTATGCTACTATGGTGATGAAGAACTTGAATCTCTGGTTATTAAAACATCTTTCCCATGGTCCCCCAGTTTGATTCTTTGTCTACAGGGCTGTCAATTATTCTCACATTTGATCCTCACAGGGAGTACAGAGTGAGCAAAACACACTCTACCTTTCCTACAAAGGAACCACCCTCACATACCAGCCAGAATCAAGGAAGAAGAGAAAAGACACAAATTAGGGTTTTTTTTTTGTTTGTTTTTCATAAAATCCTTTTTCAAGTTCCATCACTCCATATTACTTTGCATCCCCAGGGTTATACACTAAGCATTCATTGCAAGAGTCTGTTCTGATCAACAACTTTGGCCTGGGTCCTCATTAAGAGGTAGCCCACAGCCAACACAGTGACTCCAGCAATGTCCTTGGAGGTACTAAGTATCCTTGTTTCTGCTTTCCTGGAACTCCATCTTTGAGGCATGCTCAGTAACACAGCAGTTCCTTCATGAAAAATGAAATTGCTGACTCCACCTAGCTGACTCTATCCTTTCTACACCAGGGTGTATCCTGTTTTCTGCTGAGAATTTGGGGTGGGGGGAGGAAAAGAGAGAGGGAGAAGAGGGTTGTTTTTAGGAAGTGGAGGGATTATATCAATCAGAAAGCAAACAGAATGGAAAGGATCAATGAGTAAGATTTGATGACTCTAAGTCCTTGGACCATTGCATTAAATAAACCTTTGAACTTCCCTATAGATTTTAATTTGCAAAATGGGAATGAGAACATATGCCCCGCACAGCCATTTTTTTCAGCATATACTTCTCTAGATATACCTACAAATCATAAGTACTAGCATAATAATAGTCACTGCTATTATTTATTGATGTATATCACGTGCCATTGGTATAGCTCAGTTCTTTATATCAATAAATCGTGTGAACTTCAGTGCAAACCCATTTTCTAGAGTTCAACACTGAACAGGAACTTGAGTTCAGGTATACTGAAGCTAGTGATGTTAAATTTTATCCTACACTGTTTCTTAATCTGTAGCACATAAATAATAATCATGACGTTTATTACAGTAGCTACTTTTATGCCTTTCCATGTGTCCACATCATAAACTCTTGTAGGCTGTGCTATTTTCTGTAGACAGTCTGTGATTTCTCTAAACCAAAGTGCTTATTAATAGATGTGTCTAATTTCTATAGTGACTTCCACATATTCCAAAGAATCTATAGCCAAAAAAGACCAAATACACCCATAATGGGATTACAAGGCCATATGTATATACACACATGCCACACATACATACATACATTTATACATACATACAAACATTTATACATACATACATACATACATACATACATATATACATACATACATACATACACATACACATACACACACACACACACACACACATACATGTCCTGCTCTGATTTAGAGTAACTAGGAAACTGGAGGGAAGTCAAGGCTCAGACTTGGACAGGGAGGGGTTGGAATTCTATGCACACTGATCGTGTGTGAGCCAATTCTAAAAGAAGAAATACCAGGGAATTATGCCAATATGTTGTGGTGCATATGAATGTCTCTCTATAATAAACTTGTGGCCAAAGATGCAGCATATAAATGCTGACCAATAGTCATTCTAGCAGTTTGGTTCACACAAAAGAGTGATGTCCCATTAGATGGCTTGTTGTTCTCACTGAATAGGCAAAAATCAGGTATCAGGATAACCAAATCCAAAATAACTCACCAAAGATGATTCATTTATTGACTACAAATAGCTATGACACCTGTTTATTTTTTAAATGATTGAGTCAATGTTTTTTGTTCCAACAACTGACCATAGAATGAAGCTGTCCTCTTGTACTGCCCACACAGAACATTTGATGTCCTTTATTAGATTGCAAACCTATTATGTCTTGTCTTATGGGTACAGTTATATAGAACTGCCACTAAATTGTTCCTGAAAGTAGAAAGTATTCTCTTTTTATTTGTTTTGTTGGTGTTCAGTTTTACATTAACAGTGCTTAGTACACAGTAAGTGCTCAGAAAGTAGTTACAGATTTTGAACTAGTTTAAACTGTATAGTCAGCTTGCCTTGATTCTTACATGTTTTAATTTGATGAAATAAACACAATATTATATGTAATATTTTAAATATATTAAGATATGTGACTCAGGGGCATTGAGTGCAGTCACCGTGTTGCACAACTTTCATCACTATTCCCAGGGAGTTTTCATCACCCAAACATAAATTCTACTCCCATCAATCAGTCATTCCCAACTATGCTATCTTTCCAGTTCTGGAAACTACCTTTGCTTCTGAATTTTCCTTTTATGGATATTTCTAATGAAATCACAGAGTATGTCATTTTCTGGGCCTAGTTTCTTTCCCTTCATGTTTTCATATATAATCTACGCTATATTACGTATCAGTACTCCATTGTTTACTATGTCTGAATTAGTGTTCCATGGTGAAGATACATGTTTTGTTAACTGTCCACCAGTCATAAGCATTTAGGTTATGACACCTTTTGATCACTGTAAGCAATATATTTATAAACATTAAAAATAAGGTTTTGTTTGACTACCTACCTCCAGTTCTTGGGATAGATATTCAGAAGTGAAATTGCTGGATCATGTACTAATGAAAATTTAAAAAATAGTTTTGGGGCTGGAGAGATTGCTTAGTGGTTAAGGTATTTGCTTGCAAAGCCAAAGGATCCTGGTTCAACTCTCCAGGATCCACATACGCCAGATGCACAAAGGGAAATATGCATCTGGAGTTCGTTTGCAGTGGCTGTAGGCTCTTGTGTGCCCATTCTCTCTCCCTCTCTCTCCCTCTCTCTCTCTCTCTCTCTCTCTCTCTCTCTCTCTCTCTTTCTTCCTCTTTCTCACCTCAAATAAATAAAGTATAGTTTAAAACAAATAACTAAAAAATAAAAATAGTTTGGTGCAAAAAAAATCAATGTGATTTTCAATAGATACTCTATATGATCTTCTTTGATCAGTGGATTGATAGACGCATGATGCATACCATATTTGGGTAGCTACTCCAGCACTCTTTGCCTGACTTGATTTTTCTCATTTCCTCTGTAACAAGAGTAGCTCAATCCTGATACCAAGTACTCCTTCAATCTAAGTCTGAAATGAAGGAGACATCTGGAGCATAGACAAGGCATTGCCCACATGATCTGTGATTCTAGGGTGTTCGTTTTGGCTAATGATAGAATATGCATACTGCTCAAGGGGCAATCCTTTCTTAAAGAACTGTTCCAAAATCCTAGCAAAAGTAGAGGGTTTTTCTATTTTATTTCTACTGCAACTTGTATAATGTATGTGTATAGTGCATTGTCGTTATGCAATTATGAATCATTTTGCCACCTAAGTTGAGACTGTGAGGTCAGACATCATGTCCTATGCACTTTCTATACCTTTAGTATCTAGTGCAGTACATGGTTCAGTAAAGAAATAAGTGAAACAACTTTCTTTATTGGCGCTAAATTGGATAAATTATTTTACACACCTCCAATGATATAGTACTGTGTTTATTAAGTTGTAAAGAATATAAGAAATGAAAGCTACAGTTATCTTTAAGTGTCATCATTTATATTAATGAGTTCAAATCAAAAAATGCACTGGAATTAGTGATCCTTTCCTGCCATGCTTCTCTGAATATTTTCTGGCCTATGAATTTATTTTAAATCAGATCTTTCTCAGTACTTTCCTCTGAAACTACTGAGAAGAAGTTCAGTTGGGCTCAGGCATCAATACTGGGAGTGAAGATGCGGTTCTGTCTATGAGGAATGGCTCTGTGGGCATGCTAAACATAGAACAGAGAAACACAGCCCTCTCTGAAACACATTCTGTCTAAATGCACCTTCATTCAAAAACATTTTCTTGCTACCCGCTACTGTGACAAATGACAAGGAAATGCTCAAGATGAATGCCTCCTGCATTCAAGGGTCTGTCAGTTTAGGAAGAACATGAGCATAGTACATATAATATAATGCATTAAGCATTTCTATTAGAACTTGAGATAAGTGTAAGGTGGCTTTGGTTGCTAGCAGAAGGGCTCTCTGATGTTTCCCATGACCTATAGAAAATAATAGAACATAGGACAAGGACAGGAACACAAGATCAGTTGAACACATACATATTCTGTATGACAATTAACACATATCCTGTAGCTTCATGTGTGTTATTTAGTTGAATTTTTGTTTAAGGTCACTGAGAGGCCAAATTGACACTTTTAACTGGAAATGCTCTATGAATTTGAGAAATATTCTGTCATGTGATCACCACTATGTCCAAGGTCTAAAATAGATCATTCAGTTTTCATGTCTACTTTACAAAAGAAGTGTGAAGAAAAGAAGTGAAGAAAGTGATGATCAGAGAACTTAAGCCTCTTACCTTTTCCAAGGGCACGCAGTTAATAAAACCTAGAGACAAAATCTGAAGAGAAAAGAGTTTGGACTGTTTAGAGAACAAGATGCAGTGGAAAAGACTGACAGGTTGTAGCAAGCAGAAATGGGAAAGTGGATAAGAGAGATTCAAAGCCTCTATTAATCCAAGGATCAGATACGTTGACTCTTAAAGATATCACGTTTTTTTCTTTTTTATCATGAATTTTGTGAAGAAGCTTTCATTAACTTGAATCAACCTCATCTTCAAGCTTCAAGATGAAATTGAATAAAAATGTATGTTGGGCACTTGATCCTTGGGAGTTTCATAATTTGGGCTATATTATCTTTTCCAAAGTTAAAGTTGTAATTTAGAAACCTATCTGCTCCCAAGTCCTTTTGTCAGTGCAAATTCTTTTATATTTTTAGATATTCATTATTAACTATTTCTCTTACTAAAGACAAGTGCAGGGACAGTATTTCTAGTCCCTTGCCCTTCAGAACCTAGAAGAATGCCTAAGACATATTAGATGATGAATTGAGTGAAAAAGAGTTTGCCCCGTTGTTCATAGTATGCTGACTCCCACATCTGCCAGTATAAGTTAAATCCTGCTAATCAAAAATGAATCCTGTGGTACTTATGAACAAGTCCTGAATTAAGCAGTTTGTAAAGCTAAATACTTCCTTCTTATGCCACAAAGGGACCATAGTCCATTATGATTCTTCACCTCTGTGGCCACTTGCTGGAACTCTGCTGATCATGAAAGGAGATACTGGTTATTTCATATGTTGGTTCTTATTATTTTATATCATAATCAACATATTACTTTTACTCTTTTGATTATCCAACACTGTTCATATAAACACATCTGTGGTGGTCTCCCATAAACTGATGTGTTTATGGAATGTTTGGTCCCCAGCTGGTAGCAATTTGGGATATGCAGCATTATAGGAGGAGGTGGATTTCTGTGGGAAGGCTTTGGGGTTTTATAGCAGCTCACCCTTGCCCAATCTTGGCTCTCTTTCTTGCTGCTGTTTCCTACCTGCTGCTGCAGAAGTGTCCAGCCTCTGCTTGTGCCATGCTTTCCCCTGCCATCATGAAACATCCCTACGAGACTGTAATCCAAAGTAAATCCTTTCCTCTCATGCTTTTAGTCTAGTGTTTTGGCCCAGCAACAAAAAAGTAGCTAAAACAAACTAATGAGTCCAGAGGTTGAGGGTATGCTTTTATAACAGTGGACATTATAGGGAGGGGCACAGATAAGTTTATGACAGTTCAATTTACAATACATCATTGGTATCTTAGCATTAGATATAATGTTTCCTATTATGGTGCCTTCAAACTCAGCTTGTATACTTCTGATGGTGCGAAGTTCTATATCTACCAAGATAACCCATTCTGTTTTCCCTCCAGATAGTAAATAGTCTTAGTTTTATTGTCTAAATTTCAGCTATTTGTATTTTCCACCCAAAGACTAACTATTCTGCCCCATCCTGGAGCACAGATGTTGATAGCTGCAAACATATTACTCTTACCAGGAGGGGACATGCCCTAATTCTTACACTGTATCCACCCTTTTCACTGTCCCTCCTCCCGCCCCAAGTAGCTGCCTTTTTTTTTATTTTCCAGAGTGTAAATGACCCAATACAAAGACAGGCCTGAACTTCTCAATGAGATCATAGCCTTTTCGCCCTTTCTGCACAGTTTCACCTGGTGAATTATTGTCTTATTTTCATTCCACTCCAATGAGCTTTCAGCAATAGATACTGTAATTCACAGCAATAGAAACACAAACAGATGGGTAATTGACCTGCATGCCTTCATTACACTGGAGTTCAGTATGGCTGTGTGAGCCATATGGTCCTTGATCTGCTGGTATGAAATCCCCAGGCTTTGATAGGCAGGGCATCAAGCTTACCTTTCACAAAGGTGCAATCCTCGTTCCGGTTCTTCCTGCTTTGTGTATTTTGACAAAATCTGACAGGCTGAACTTAGCAGATACAAGACAAGATGTGGGACTCCTGAAGACTCAGAAATGTCCACATGGTCAAATTTGAATGCAAGGTTAGAATAGAAAAATACAACCAACCAGAGCTTCTTGGAATTCTAAGAGATTATGAATTTAGTAGCTAATGAAACAAGTCAGAAAAGAGAGAATCATTTAAACATACTGGGTTGTATCATTAGGATACAGAATGAAATAAAACAATCCTGAGAAAAAGCACTCCATCTTAGTACATGGTCTTTGTCTTTAAAAAGACTTAGATATATCTAGGATTCATGGTCTGGTTTATGTTCACTCAAGGGCTGCCCTCTGCTGTGGCATGAAGAACTGCCCTTCTTTATCTATTCAAACTGTGCTGATACATTAAAATCCAATCCACACCCCATGCTCATCAAGAAGTCTTCCATAATTGCTACCTTCAGTTTTATTTTCTTGCATCCTCATAATGAATTACTGGCTTAGTTAACATTTGTAATATCTCTGTTAAGCATCTACTATATTCCAGGCACAATGCTACTTTAATATTTTAATCAACAACCAAGTTCTTTCTCCTTGTTCTTGATTTTTGTGCTTTGGCTTTGAATCTATTTCTAGAGAGGGTGAGAAGTACATATTAATTGCATTAGATTTTTAAAAATTTTCTTCAAACTATTCCATATGCACTGATAATGGAAACCAAGAAGCAGCTCAGGCACATGAACTTAAATGAGCAAGATCATATCAGGGATGACAGTAGACTGCTATCTCTATGTCTTCATACACTTCAGCTTCTGACTCCTGAGTTTTCTTTCTGGACAGTCAAAAAAGCATGGCCAATTGAACCAAGTGTCTGATTAGACAATATCATGAACAGTCTTCAGGGTTCTAGTGTTACAGAATTTCCCCTTAGTGGTTGGAACTCAGCAACTCAACATCACTATACTTTCCTGAATCTCAAAATCCCTGGCTATGTGGACAGGAATCCTTAACATTGCTGCTTTGAGAAATGTTTCACCTCTAATGACCTCAGACATCTATTCTTGCTGACATTCTCCCCCAGTTTTGATCTTTTCTGAGGATTAAGAACCTTTTCTCTTCTAGGGATTTGGAAGCAATTTTTTTTTTTAAGTGGCTGTCAATCAAAAAGGAAGGTGATGAGCAGCTTGATTCTCAACTGGAAAGTGTTTGTGCTGCCTGAGGCCTTTGCACATGCTATTTCCATTTTCGAGACTGTTCTTCCTATGGGTATCTTACCTCTAATGCCTATTTACCTTTGAAGAGCACTTTTCTAAGGAGGGCTCTATTTCTGGCAGTGGGTCATGAGCTAACCTATTATAAGAATAAATAAGGGAAACCTCACATTTCTCATAGATTTAATCCTGCCAGTGTGCTTGGACTAACAAATACTATGCCCTGGGCAGTTACCTATTTGTCACAAGTTACGGAATCACAAACTTAGGATCAGGATACCAACAGGTCTTAAGAGGTCACCTTTTTCCTTGTAGACATTGTCCTGTTGTAGTGTACTTACATTGATTTTCATGTGCGTGCGTGCGTGCATGTGTGTGTGTGTGTGTGTGTGTGTATGTGTGTATGTAGAAAGAGGACTCTTTCATTTCCTTTTTCTCCTCTCCCTCCTCCTTCTCTTCCTCCTTCTTCCAATGGCTCTGGTCTTAACATGCTCATACCATCCTCCTGACCTTATCTAATATTAATCCTTTTCCAGACTCCACACCTCCTAATACTATCATGGTGGAGGTTAGAAACTCGACATGCAAATTTGGGGGAGACAAAAGCTTTCAGCTCATTTTACCCATATTGTGGCTGATGTGCTGTTTATGCCTTTTTCTCTTCAGTAAATGTGGAGTAACTTTGTGAAAACATAAAACACACAAGAGCTGTGTTTACAGCATCTTTTTTTCACACTGGAGCTATGGTGGGATACTGAGCTCAGAGTTTATTTTCCAGTGTTAAGTGTATCTGAACTCAATATGAATTCTTACATTTGAATCCTGATTTTGTATTTTATTTGTGGCTATTGGGACATGTCATATGACTATTCAATTCTAAAACCCCAAACTCTAATGGAGAGCCTTTCTTCCCAGTGTCATTGGGGAGAAAACTAATTAGTGCTAAGAAGCTGTACTGTATTTGACCTGTTTTATACTTGCGGAATCTGGTAGGGGACAGAGAGGCTTCTTCACTTCTAAATGTGTTTTTAAATTGAAGAGGTAGAAAAAAATAAATTATGAAAATAAATTAAGCCAATAATTTTATTGACAAAAATAGGAAAGGCATTTAAATTTTGTTAGTGTGGGAAGATCTTCCTTTCAAAATAAGAGGATTTCAGTGATCTGGGTAAGAATATTATAGATACTAGACCAGGCAAGAATGAAGACTCCAAGGAGATTGAGGCTAACACATTGGAAAGGAGTGAAAATATTGGCAAAATGCTTAGTGTGTTGTGAATAAAGAAGAGACTTGGGAGTTAAGGTAGGGTGGCAACACTGAGATATGCCATCATGTGACACATAAAAGGAGATATAATATATTAGCACACCCAGGCTTTACAAAGTACAAATAACTTAAAAAATGTGCCTATGGATCATGAGGCAGAGAATGAGTAGGGTGGGGATTAATCAGAAGTCTGCATGGGTACTCCCACCTGTACATTGCCCACTTTCTCTGTGGAACATTGTTCTTTAAAATACAAAAATACTGGAAAAAAATAATGAGGCTAGAGAGAAAATGTTCCATATATTCAGTGTGGGTGAGTCAGTGTTCAAATGCAACTCTCAACCATTGCCTTGCTGAGTTGTTTAAGGCAAAATTTATATGCTTGGCAATCGTAGTGGCCTTTTTCTCTCTCATTTTCTTAGTTTTCCTTTTCCCGTGTGTGTGTGTGTGTGTGTGTGTGTGTGTGTGTGTGTGTGTCTGGGAACTGTGGGGATAGAATATTCTACCCCAGCCGGCAGCTGTATATCTTTCAAACAGTGGTTTCACAGGCCAAATCCCCCTCCAAATTATTTATGACTCCCATTGAAGCCAGGAGGATTTGGGTGCCAATCTAGGGGGTCAGCAATGGGTTTCTTTGTTGGACACAGGTCATGGGATGGCTCTGGCTGTGACTGCTATGTGAACCTCCGCTGCTGTAGAAATGGTTATGTAACTTTAAACAGTAATGACATTTTGCAGAAAAGTGCTTTTTAATTGCTATGTCTTCATTATTCTCATTTGAAATTGCCCAGGAGATTCTGTCTCAATAACAGCTTGGCATGTTCTGAGTTTTCATTTTTAAAGAGCAGCCCATTTTGTGTTCAGCTGCTCCCAGAAAACCCCCCACTCCAAATTTTTATCTGTTTTTAGTTGCATTATATGGGGTCGGTGATATTGGCTTTTTATCCTTGCCAAATGGAAAAATTACTTGATGCAATTTTCTAAAAATGTTCTCCCCCAAATCCTGGGACCAAGAATAGAATATTTTATCCCTTACAAAAGGGAGAAAGAAAGTGATGAGTAAGCTAGAAAACTAGGCCTGTGAATATATGTGTGTAGAGTTCCTTTAAGTAATAGAAACTTGACCCTCATCTATAGACCCAGTTGCCTATCGGGGATCAGAATCAGATAAAAATAAATTTTGTTTTAAAAGACACAATGGTGATACAGATAAAATGACTTAGTGCATACTCTGATGGAAATGGATAGCTGGGTTACAAAGGACTGGGCAACTTGATGTATGTCTCCTGACCTTTTGGTATCTGTATCATACCCTTGCATATAAGTCATTTTATGAGTTGTGAGTACTCATTGTTAGGCACTTATTCAGTCTTAGAGCAAACCAGTATCCAGCTGCAGGGCTCAGTTGGAATGTCTTCCAGGGATATAACATGCACATGTACTGAGCAGCCCTTGGATTCACCAGGCATAAGATTCTTAATCCTCCTCCTCCTTTGTAAAAGGTGTCCAAAAAAGTAAATATGACCTTCTGAAAATACATGAACCCCGTTTTCCATTTTTATCTTGCAGATTTTATCTCATTTTATGTAAAGACTGACAGTACCTTCATCACTCTCATCATTGCCATCCTCAGCAATAGTTTCTTCACGCCACACATAGGAACTGATACCATCTATTGTTTGCTTGTTATGTACCAGGAATTGTCCTACACAATCTGGAGGGCTCTTTCACTAAGCCTTTATGTATATCTCTGATACAGGTAATGAAAGTATCTTCCCTTGAGCAGAAGAGAAAAATAGAGCTTTTGAAAGAGGCTGAATAATTTTCTCAAAATTACTTAGAGGAACCCAATGTCATCAATGACCAGCTCTTCATATGACCTGTGGCTTCTCACCAGAGGCAAATGTGTAGACATGTCTTCTTTTTCACATGGTCCCCCAGAAAAACTGTATAGTTTCCAAATAAAAACCAGATGAAGCAATGGAAATTTATTATATATAACCATAATAATGAATTATGCATATAAATTGCACATATACTTTGAAGTGAAAAGACAAAAATCTAGAAATACAACTGAGAAATAGAAAAGTAAAAGAAATGCTAAGTTTATTCAGCAAATCTGTTATGACCACAGGGATACTCTTGAAGCATGAATCAGAAAAAAAAAAAAAGATAATCCTAGGAAGAATATAATTCACTTTCACACAGTGGGATGTAAAACTATTGCCCCTGTATGTGTTGGAAGACAACACTGTTAGGATCCTCCAAAGAAGTGAAGGGAAATGTCCCAGGCAAAATGGAATTCACTGAGTCCAGCATCAACTTCTGCTGGAGCTCCATAGGCTACAGAGTCCATTTGGCTGACATTCCCAGATACAACAGTGCTGCTTGTCCCAAAGAAATCCTCCATAGTGGACTCTCAGGAAAAGACTGTGATTATTCAAATGTAGAGAAAGATTAGATGATGTAACACGGGTTCTTCTCCATAGCCATGGGCCAGCTGCTTTTCTTCAGTGTTCCTTAAAGAGGGAGTAAAAACAAATTTCTGATCTTCTTCTTCTCTGATATTTTAGTTTTTATGATATATGCCCTTATATCACTTTAATTGTGTCCTTTTCTTTTTGGTTATTCAAGGTAGGGTCTTGCTGTAGCTCAGGCTGATCTGGAATTCACTATGAAGTCTCAAGCTGGCCTCAAACTCACAGTGATCCTCCTACCTCTGCATGATCCACAAGATAAAATACACATTACTCAGTCTGTATATAGTCCTTTGTGTCTAACTTCTGCCCCTCTTTTGCATCAATTTTCTACTGAGCCCTACATATATCCATACAAGTTCATTTCATCTATATCAATCTCCTACCATATTGCTTCCATCTTTGTGTTTTCTGTTTTTCATAAAACACAATCCATGATTTTAACAATGGTGGTCTCATACTTGCTTTTCATCAAGTCCAAATTATTTCTCCTGCACAAAGGTTCCCTTGCTACCCAAGCCTTGCTATTCAATCTTCTGCTGCCCAAATTCTTCCCACGGCTATCCCTGCTGTAGACCTATAAAGCTGTTATGACGATACATGTGTGTGTCTATTGCTGCTGATTATAGTGTAAATTCACCTAGGGCAAAGACTTATTCTTTGTAAATAGAATTCATAAATATTTTAAGAAAGGAAAAGAAAATAAATGAAGGAAATAAGAAAAGATAAACAATATTATTGGACATTCAATAAAGATTTTCTCCCCACATACAAAAGATACACATCAGACCTGTTTTAGTCTCAGTATTAATATAAGAGATTAGAGTATGCCTTTCAGAGATGTCCAAGTCATGGCCTGAAATGATACATCTGGGGCACTCACTGAATATGCCCTGTCTTTACCTACACGGGCTCTGAAATACTCTACTTCTGATACTCAGAGAAAAATCTAACCACTTCAGATTCCTATGTATCACCTTTGGAAGCTGTTAATGAAACACCTTTTTTTTAACCTTTCTGTTTTCCCTTCTTGCAATTCTCAAACAGGTCTTCAGATAATCTTCCCACAGTACCTGCAAGAGAAGTTTGTCCAGTCAGCCTTGAGCTACATCATGTGCAATGGTGAGGGGGAATATGTATGCCAGAACAGCCAGTGCCGCTGCCAGTGTGCTGAAGAGTTCCCACAGTGCAACTGCCCCATCACCGACATTCAGATCATGGAGTTCACCCTGGCCAACATGGCCAAGGCCTGGGCTGAAGCTTATAAGGACCTAGAGAATTCAGGTAGGGAGCCTAACATGGTGCTACAATGTGAATGTCCCTGAACCGAGTCTAACAAACGAGTGTCTTCTAACTGTAGATAAGACTTCTAGAAAGGAAAATTCAGAGGTCCTATTTGGTCATGTTTGAGGTCCAGGGTCATGAGGAAGGCACAGCACACCTAAGACTCACGAATGAAATAGTGCATAGTATACTACAGCCTGGTTTCATCTGCTATTTTGTCTCCATTGTACTCAGAAGGCAGTGGAGATAGCCTGGGTCCTGAGTTTGGATTTAGAGCACCCATGTAAAGTCTGGGCATTGTTGCATATGTCTGTAGTCCCAGCTAGTGAAGCAGAGGTAGTAATGGTAGGATACTTAAGCTAAGATTAGGTAGTTTTTGTCTGTACTTCAGTGAGAAAGCCTATCTAAACATACATGGTGGGAAAGCAACTGAGGAAGATACCTAGCATCAACTTGTGGCCTCTACATCGACATGCAAATGTGCACATGTACCCACTTATACATGTGCATGCATAACACACCCGTGTAAGCACACACACACACATACACAGATTTCACACATCCATATGCATACAAAAATATATTTCTTAAAAAGCCTATGGACAGTGAGAGGGAGTTATATTTATTTCTGGGTCCCTGTATATAGAAATGAATAAATATGAATACACACACACACACACAGACACACACACACACACACACACACACACACACATACACTGCTATAAGAGAATATTCAAAGATATTCAAAGAACAGACTGTCAAAGCTGTAAGTCACTTTTCTGCTAATTTAGCTATTTCCTGCTTTTCATGCTTCAGAAAAATGAGTTAGAGGGGAGGAAAGTCAGTTATACAAGGTCATAAAGTGGGAAGGTCTAAAGTTAGATCTCTGCCTTCACTGAGGTTTAGATTTTGTCAGTCAGGCATTAATTATATTAGCATGTTAGTGATGCAAATGACTTTGACATTTCAAGTGTCCATGTGTAGAGGAGGAGGAGCAGCTGTTTGCTAATGCTATAGAATGGGGGGTCACTGTGCCCAGTAGTCAGGGAAGGTCACGCTGAATAAGAGGAAATGTCTAAATGTCTGTGATGGAGAGGGGCAGATCAATGGGAGTCACAAGTTTCTTAGAAGAGAGATAAGACCTAAAAGAGTAACATATTTAGAAAGGAAACTGGTAGGACTTGATGTTGAGTTGTCGCTGAGAGTTGAAGAGAAAAGGGGTCGAGATGATGTCTAAGAACCTTGCTTAGCTGTGAATAGTGGATGTTTAAACTTGACAGTTTATGACGTCCTTCATCAAGCTAGAACACTCGAAAGCATTTGGAAAAATGTAATATATTCAATTTTAGACAGAATAAGCTTAAACATCTTCATGACTTCCAAAAAGAGATGGCAAGAAAGGTCATTAGCATATGCTATGTACTTTAGTATCTCTTAAATAAATAGCACTAATAATGGAGTATTACTGTCTGAAAACAACTTTATTTTTAAATGTGTTACTACAGCTGCAATAAAGCAAGCATGATATTCCTGTATCATAGAGCAGGAGGACACTGTGATGCAGTGTCTTCCCTGAGGTTACGTGTTTGTAAACGACAGCATTAGTAATGGGATTCCTGATTCCAATCCAGTGCTCACAGCAGCTTTTGCAACTTACGAATTCTACTTTAACCCCCAGGCCTGAGTTCTTTCATCTGATAAATGAGAGGACATGCTTATGTTTTAAATATTTGAATTTATTTACATCTTTAGCCACAAAACCCTTTGATCAAACAGAGCCTTACCTCAGAGCCACTGTGTACCACAGATAAAAGCTGAGCTTCATGGAGCACCACTTGAAAATGTCTGGTTGCCATGAACTCTAAACCCCATTCAGATTTGCCAGCACGGATGCCACAGGGATTCTGCACTTTCAGTGTTACACAGCTGGAACATGGTGGCCGGGGGTTGCTATATGGACCTGGACCCACTAGTCTACCTAAAATCCTGGGATTCCACAAAAGTTCTTTATGTAGAAAGGTATTATGATGATTATTTGGACTAAAAAAAAAGCATTTGATAAAATGCTTTTGCAAAGAAACTTTGCTAATTGCAAAAAAAAAAAAAAAAAAAAAAAAAAAAAAAAAACAGGAGAATCTAGACTATATGCACCATTAATAGGGAAAACCCAGTTTCTAGAGAAGCCATGTGAATGTGTCTGTAAGGAAGCAGAAAGCTGAGATGCTATGGAGTAATTTGGAAAAATATGGAAGTAATTTATGTTGCACTTTTTCTCCATAGGGTATGCACTCTCTGTAGATAGCCTATGCTTATCCATCTAAATTAGTTTTACCTATGAAGACAGATTGCCCCACTGAATGTTGTATTTATCAATGGAATGTGTATCAATTACATTCGCATTGCTGGGATAAAATATATGGCCAAAAAATGCTTAAGGAAGGAAAGAGTTTATGTTTAGTTTTCACTTTCAAGGGGAATCTTATCATTGCAGAAGCAGGACGGAAGAGGAACATTGTCACATCGTCTGGCAGGAAGTAGAAAGGGACAGAACAGCAACTGAGGCAGAGCTGTAACTCCTCGGGACCTGCCCTTAGTGACATACTTCCTCCCGTGAGGCTCCAACTCCTGTAGTTTCCACAGCCTTTCTTATAATGGTTACTAAACACATGAGTGTATGGGGAGCATCTTACATTCGGGCACTCACAGTGTGTGTCCATGTTTTTCCATCTATTGTTTCCAGCACTTAACCTTAGTGACTCAACCCCAAATAACTTGGATCCAATAAAAAAAAAAAAAAAATCATGAATTCTTTGACAAATTATTGGTGCCAAACAAGGACTTAGGTTCTGGGTATGTATGAGGGTCTTCCTTAGGGAGATGCTCTTCTCTTTTGTTGTAGTCAGTTCCATATTGCTGGTATGAACATCCAAACCAGAAAGTTTATGGGAGGAAGGGGTTTATTTCAAGTTTAAAGATCCATGAGAAATTCCATATTGGCCCAAGAAGCTGGCTCACATTCATAAATCCAAGCACTGAGAAAAGCCACCATCAGCTAGCAAACACCAGAAGCAGCACATCAGCAGGGGCCCCAGGCAGAGCTGAAACCTTTCTGCATATCTCTTTGCTGGAAATCAGATCTGTCCCCAAACACACCAATGGACTGGACCTCAGTTTCTGCCTCCAGTGACACCTCCTCCAGCCAAGTGGCTGCAGACTCAAGTTATAAGCTTTAATAAAATTCCTGAGCCTATGGGGGACATACATTCAAAATAACACAATCAATAACGTTAAATTATTGAACATTTATATTTTAGGTTTATTTGAAGGATTCTTTCCCACTGGGGTCAACAGAACATTCTACTAGATGAGCTGTATAGCCTCCAAGGGAGCAGAGTCAGGCTGGCTAGAGAGCATGGGTTATTAGGATCTGCTCTTGGCTCACTGGAAAAACAATCTGTCAAAACAAGGCTTTCTATTATCTTTTGGTGTTAGTCAGCTTCCTGTCAGAATATGCCTGAGATAATCAACTTAAAAGAGGAAAGGTGCTTTTGGGATCATGATTCTTTCAGAGTTTTGTGTCTTCCTTGCTTGGCCCTGTTGCTTTGGACCTACAGTGTGTCAAGACGGTAACATGTGGCAGTGACCTGTTTACATGGTGGTAGCAAGATAGGGGAAAAAATAATTAGTTGTAGAGAGAGTAGGCCCGGGTCCTAACATATTCTAGAACATGCTTCCAGTGACCTAACTTCTTTGTGTTAGAGCAAGGCTACTAAAGTTTCTATTGTATCTCAGTAGCACCCAGGTTTCTAAATCATGGGATTTGGGAATATTTCAGACCCAACCGATAGCAGTTGTTTATTTCTTACCACCAGCCATTGAGTACTTTTATGGCTCGGGAACTACTTGAGCTGATGCAGTCCTTTGTCATACTGTGTCACACATTTGGTTTAAAATTCATTATATTCGCCTGAAAATTGGTGAGACTGAGGTCTTAGGGAAATAACGGCCCCACAACTGTTCAGTGGTTGAGATATGATTTGAGCTCTACTATATCTGAACTCTCTATTACAAACTGCCTTAGGTTTTCTATGAGTTAAAAGTCTATTTTCTGAACTTTTTTATTTATTTTATTCTCTCTGTATGCTGAGCCTCAGGACTACCCACTGTGTGTTCAGAGGAAGTATTACCCACAAATACAGAACATAAAATCTGGACCTAGGCTAGAGTCATAATCCTACCATCTACTGACTATTGACCTTGGGCAAGTTAGCTAACTTCTCTGTGCCCTAATAGAAGCATTAAAGTTACCTACATTATAGGTTTGTTCTAAAAATCATCCCAAAGTATTAGCTGCTTAGCAATGTGCCTGATGCTTGAAGAGAGCTGTTCACATACTTTTTAAATAAAATAAATACATGATGTGCCTGAAATTTCCCTCTAAATTTCATAACAAATCCAATCATTGGCCTTTTCCCTGCAAAATGAGTCATACATTAATTGTTTAGTTTTCCCAGTTGGATAAGGATAGTGGAGGTTGGGGGGTGGCAAAAGGTTTTACAGAAGGAAATAGGTTCTCAGATTTTATGTCTGGTTCTTTTGATTCCTGGCCTGTGTTACCTTCAGAAAATAACTTTCTTCTCTGGGCTCAGACTCCTTACCCTCTATGTAGAACAGGAAAGCTGAACTAGATGATTTTTAAGGCTAGATAAAATTGTAGCCAACAATTATTTATGTTTAACTTAAACATTATAACTGAGCCAAAAACTTTTACCAAGAAGACCTAGCTCTTAACTTTCCTAACATTGAAATGATATTACATGTTTCACAGAGTGAACCCTAAACAACAGTTGGATCAATGAGTAGAAACAGGTCTACCCTCCTCAGTTCTCTTGTCAAACTTACAGATTACATTTTAAAAAAAGCTTCATTTGAGTGATAATAAAATGCCTTTCTTGCAGATGCTCTTTTCCTGTATTTCAAATGGAAAGAAATCATGGGGGGGTGGGGGGGAGTCATGTAGCAGCCAAGCATCTGACCAGAATTTATTACTTTTTTTTTTTTCATAGTTGTTTTCTTAAATATTCTGCTGACTACTGACTTTTTTGGGCAGATTTTCTTTTAAAAAAATAATTTTGCTGGGCATGGTGGTACATGCCTTTAATCCCAGCACTCAGGAGGCAAAGGTAGGAGGATTGCTGTGAGTTTGAGGCCACTCTGAGACTACATAGTGAATTCCAGGGCAGCCTGAGCTAGAGTGAGACCCTACCTCGAAAAAAGAAAAAAAAATAATAGTAATTTTACATTTAAAAGTAGTACATTGAATTACAGGTACTGTATGTAATAAAATACAAAGTTGAGTTTTTTTTAATATTTTTATTTATTTATTTGAGTGAAAGAAAGACAGAGAGGGAATGGGCACACCAGGGCCTGTAGTCACTGCAAACGAACTCCAGACTTATGTGCCACTTTGTGCTTATGTGGCTTATGTGGTTCCTGGGGAAGCCCCATGTTAATTTAAGCACGACAAAGGATGCAGGTCCCTTCACTAGGGGTGGTAGGAGCTCATGGGCTTTGTCACAGCATATGGGCTTCAGACAAATTGCAGAGGCTTCGCTGGTGGGCGGGTGGGGCCAAGCCTTAAGATGGAGGCTGCCATGCTTAAATGCTTAGCCCTTCTCTCTTGGCTTTTGTCTCTTACCAGATGAATTTAAGTCATTTATGAAGCGTCTCCCCAGCAACCATTTCCTGACTATTGGTAGCATCCACCAGCACTGGGGCAACGACTGGGACCTGCAAAACCGCTACAAGCTCCTCCAGAGCGCCACTGAGGCACAGAGACAAAAGATACAACGCACTGCCCGCAAGCTCTTCGGCCTCAGTGTGCGCTGCCGCCATAATCCAAACCACCAGCTGCCTAGAGAGAGGTATGGGCTGCCGCCCCTCCCCCCATGCAGGAGCTGTTTGCTGCCTTGATGTCAGTTAGCATGCCTCCACCGTGGAGAGACAAGCATGCCTCCACCGTGGAGAGACAAGCGCTGCAGTTGGAACATGTGGGGTTGGTCAGGCAAGGTCGTGCAAGACCCAGACCAGCAGGGCCTGGCGCTGCCTCTGCTGTCTCACCTAATGATTCTTGCCATGTTGACACACTTATCTATGGGAGCTACAGCCATAAATTCCACTGATCTCAAACTGAAATCATTTCAAAATGTGTGTCTGTACTGAACATGTTCCGTCTTTATTCTTGCCATTTTTCCTAAACCAATCAATGCAATAATGTACAATCCATTTACATTAATGACACATAATCTGGAAATTTAAGTGTAAAGGAAAATATGCATAGATTATATGCAAATTCTACCCCTGTTGGGACTTTTGCATCCATAGACTTTGGTATCTGCGGGCAGTCCTGAAACCAACCTCACAGGGATATAAAAGCAGACTGAGCCGTGACCCTTCTTCCTCTGGGCTCTTTCTGATCTATCGGGTTGAGGGAGAGAAATAACACTAGCCCCTTTGGCGATGTGGTAGTGTTCTGAATACTTACAATTATCTGTTTATTTTTAAATATTTAATTTAATATAATAATTTAAATATTATCTGTTTATTTTTTAAAAATCACGACACAAACATTTTAACATTCCATCTTAATAATAATGAAACACGTTACCTAATTAATTAGTCAGCTTCTTTAGTTGAAGCCTTTGTTCAGGGCTTGAAGTACAGTGAAGCAAGTGATGAAAACTTTAAGGAGGACCCTCCTGTCTGGATCCCTGAGTGTAAAATTTCCTACTGACAACCATTGCCTCCTTAATCACCCAGTTTCTTCCCTTGCTTCACCTGGTCTGAGTGTTTGCCCTGGATGTACCCAGTAGATGGTGGAAAAGTTCACAGTCTGGGCACAGGCCTTCACAGAATCAGGGTTTACTTTTTCTCAAGAGCACACAGTGAGGCAGCCAGGATTCAAATTTCAGTTGATCATAATCCATCCTTTCAGGAGCCTTCTGATCTACCACTGAGAATTGCATGTGGGTCTGGGGACTCATTACCTTGCTGCAGCCACAGTAGTTCTGTTGAGTAGTTGAGTTTTCATTCATTTCATATTAGAGCTGGGATCATGTCTTTGTCATACAGTAAAAGAATAAACCAAGTCAAACTCATTTAACCGGTTTTATATCAGCCACGTGTGTGTGTGTGTGTGTGTGTGTGTGTGTGTGTGCGCGCGCTTTCCTCTTGTGTACTCCAGAAACCTAAACTTCAGAGAGACCAAGTAACTGATCCAAAGCTATAGTGTAAATTAGTGGCTCTTGCTGGAAGTTAAATTTATCATCAGGGAGAATATATGGACATGTCTGAAGACATTTCCAACTGCCTTATGGGGGAGAGGGTGCTATTGTACAGGACTGTCGCTGAAACAAAGAATCATCGGGCTTCAAAGTCACTGGAGCTGAGGTTTAGCAAATGTGATACATAAGGAAAGGATAGGGTGTTGCCTAAACCTCCAAACCTAAAGTTTAGGCTCCTAACCACCCTGCTGTGTTAGCTTTCAAGACTTAAAGCCAGCTCATTTTCCAGGTCTTTTCCTCCAACCTGATCATCCCATCCCTGAAGCTCCTTCCTCCTTGAAGACTTTTCTGATTACATCAGCCAATATAGAAGGCTCTTTGCTCTAACTTCCCCTTTATTTAAAACCCCTTTCTTAGTATGTCTGCTTCTTTAACTCATTACAAAATGGTGCCTTTGTGTCCTTGTATGTGCTTACCCGTTTTCCCCACTCCCTCCAACTCTGAACTCACGGCTCTGCATCTAGTTTGTGACAAACATTTTGTGAATCAAGTAGAATTTCTTCTGCCAATTGATGACTTCTTACAATGCTATTGTACCTGGATCTAGGAATGGGGTCAGTTCCCAAAATGACTTCCTTGTCATATGCAGCAAATGCCCAAACTCCTCTCACAAGTGAGATTCTGAAGCAGATACATTTATATCTATTAGGCATCTGCCATATGACCAATCTCAAACACTGTCAGAGACACAGAAATGAACACAATTAACAGTGATGTGTTGGCAATCAGAATAAGAAAAAAAAAATGCTCCTCATCTATATTAGTTGATAAAGGGTATGATAACTCAGTGCCATAGACTGGGAGACTTAAATAACAAAAAATGTATCTTCTCACAAGTTTAGCAGCTAGAAGTTCTACATCAAGATGTGGGCATAGTTGGTTTCTTCAGTGGATGCCTTGTCTTCCTCCCATGTCCTTACATGGTCTTCCATCCACATGCATCTGTGTCCAAACCTGCACTATGAGAGCAGTCATACTGCATTACAGCTCACCCCTAGGAGCTCATTTTAACATCATGATAACCTTTTAAAGATTATCTCTTTTTTAAAATTTTTTTGTTTTGTTTTGTTTTCTGAGGTAGGGTTTCACTCTGGCCCAAGCTGACCTGGAATTCACTATGCAGTCTCAGGGTGGCCTCAAACTCATGGTGATCCTTCTACCTCTGCCTCCCAAGTGCTGGGATTAAAGGCATGCACCACCACATCCGGTGTTAAAGATTATCACTTAATACAGTCACATTCCAAGCTGCCAGTTCATATGTCAAGTTCATATGCACTTGTGTGGGAGGTTTGATGATACTTCAGCCTATAACACACAGGATGGGTTTTGGTCAGATCTTTAGGCAGGTGAAGAAGCTGTGTATTGATGATGGCAGCCTTTATCTATTACCAGACTGCAGATGTATAGCATACTTAGTAAAGGTGAGAAGAATCTCTAGTTCTCAGGGGATTCAAGCTCTGGGAAAGCCTCCATTATCTGGATAGGCTTTAGCAGGAAGGCAAAAGGCACTATAAAAAGAACACAGGACATCCAGAAAGCCAAACTTGAATCATGAACTTGATCATGACCTTAGTGAGATGTGACCTTAAGTAAGTCGCTTCACTATAATGTACCTAGGTATGAACACCTCTGAATAAAACTCTGTTCTTCCTATGGAAGTTATACGTAGCATATCACCACTGAATCATCCTGCCAAAGGGCTCTCAGTGTTTCCCCCATCCTTCTGAGTAGAGAAAGGTTTCCTTAATCCAAGCATTTTCCTTGCTTTCACCAGGAGAGTATGTCTAGAATCCACAACAGGCGAGTCCCTCAGTTATGTTTCTTTAAGGAGACCTGAAAGCTAGGAAAGGCAGAGAGGTGGCAACACTGAAACTAGGCTCTGGAGCCTGCCCAGGGGAGTTGAACCTCTTTGGCATGGCTGTGGGCTGTTTCTTGACATCTGAAGCTAAGGCTTTAGTGAGCATTCACACCATTAGGACTCCTTTCTGCCACTGGAGCAGTATCAGTGTCTACAGAGAGAGCCCTGAGCCACCTTGAGCTGAGTGTTTGTTATTTGAAAATGAATTGGTGGCTTGGCTTCAGTTTTTATGCTTGTTAAACTCCATGGGAGATGACTCTTAGCTGATGCTATTGCTGCAACAGGTGCTGCTGAGAGTTTTGTTATCACAGGGGCAGGGTGGCGGGGGGGGGGGGGCGATGATAGAAAGGGAGAAGGAAAGGGCATTATGAGCACACAGATGGGTCAAAATCCATTCTCCATCCTGACACTTACCAGCATTAGGTTTTCTATAAATACTCATACCCCTTTTGTAAAACTGGGTAATGATTTCTGCCTTCAGGTTAAGTATGAAGACTAAGATTTTAAAGTGTAAAAGCCTAGTAAAATAGCTGTCAGTCAAAAGTAGAGAGAAAGAGATGACTTTCTGACAACTTAGGAGAATTAACTTCCTCTCACTACAGCCTTATAAACTAGGTACTAATACTATTCTTATTTCACAGATAGGACACTGAGGCACAAGAAGGTTAGTAATGCATATAAAGGTCAATAAATATGTGTCACTATTGTTAAAGTGAGGTCTACCTGTAATTATCTGTAAGATGTAGAAATAGAGGGAGGTCAGCTGTAGCTATGTAGAGCTTGGCTTCTTGCTGGAAGCTTATTATTGGGCTGGAAGTCAAAGGGGTGTTTTGGTTATCTATTAACACAAACTACTGCACCATAATAATTGTTGGCTCAAAATTCCATATTATGAATTACCTCTCATGATTGTGTAGGTTGACTTGATACAGCTGGGGCTAGTGTCCTTGGAGTAGTTCTCCTGGACTGGAACACCAAAGTGGCTCACTCCCAGAGCTGGCAAGGTTGTCAGCTGGGAGCTCAGCTGGAGCTGTCAATCAGAGTACTTACAAGTGTCATCTCCCTGTGACTCTGGGCTTCTTGCAGCATGGGGGCTAGTTTCTGAAAGGGATACATCTGGAAATAATGGAAACAATAATATTTATTTACACTTATCCCTCGCAGTGAGAGAGTGTCACTTTTATTATAGACTATGGCCCTTCACATTGTAAGGTTATTTTGACAGTGAAACAGGTCACAAGACATTTCCTTAAAGGTCTATGCTCCCCTTGATATGCACAACAGTACTAAGGTGTGACGCCAGAGCCAGCTCACTTCCACAATATGCCCAAAGCCTCAAGCAAAACTTATCTTGGAGTTTCCAAAGTCTGGAATAGAGCAAGCCTGTCAGATTTGAAAGTATTGAAATCTTGAAGTAGACTACACTAGCTAGGGAAAAAGTGTTTATTAATAGTATGAATGACAGTAATAATAATGATAGCAGTCACAGAGAAGGAATACCTCACTGCTTAATGAGCAGGTAATATTGTAATGGGTAATATAACTGACTGTGTAGAGATTCTGGAATCATAGTACATAGTTCAAATCTCAACCCTACTCTTTTACAGTGTGACTCTGGGGCAAGTTACTCACTTCTTTGAGCCTCAGTTTTTTCATATAGAAAACAGAGGTAATAATGTCACCAACATCATAGGTTGTTTTGGAATTAAATACTTCCTACATATAAATGACTTAGAATGGTGACAGCCATGTGTGTGTTGACAGTGACTATAGTCACTTTTCTTTATGGGCTTTTTGTCCAAGCTCTGGCATTGTTCATAAAAATTTCTAAGTGGCTGATCATGGTGGCACATGCTGGTAAGGCAAATGATGAAGAGGATGAGACAGGAGTATCATGAATTCTAGGACAGGCTGGCTACTGACTTTATAGCTTTGATCTGGGAATATAAGTCAGTGGTAGAGTTCTTATCATGCCTGAGACCCTAGGTTCTGTTCTTAGCACTACAAAAAAGCAAATTCTTCTATCACATGGTGATTACCCAGTGACACTGGATGTTGATGGTGATGACATTTTCCATCCCTCACATCATCTCTAGGAAGTAGGTGTTGTTGGATCCATTTTATAAAGGAATTCAGGAGCCAGAAATACTATTTTTTGCAAGATCAAATGTGCTATGTCTCCACATATATTAACACATGTGCGCACAGATTCACACCACACATATACACAAACAAAAAAAGACAGGGAGATAGGAAACAGGTTTGGAGTTTGGCCACAGCCATCTCTAGACACTGAGAATCGGGGTCCTTGGTTTTCACCTGCAAGATGAGAATAATTACTTCCATTTCCCTCAGAGGGTCACTGGAGGTTAGAGCTTGTAAATGGTGCACTATAAAAAAGGGAGATATGCAAATAGGGTGAATGCAAAAGAAAACTCATTGGGAAGAGTTTAGATCTAATACTACCTTTAGTATTTAAAAGTTAACAGTTGTATTTGCCTTGTGCCAAGCAGTGTCCTATGACCATCACATAATAAAATCATCCTTACAGGCCTATGAGATAACAATAATCCATCTCATTTTATAGATGAGAGATGTTAAGGAACAGCCATATTAAATGACTTGCTGAAGTTCATATATCAGGAATGTGATGGGATTTATGGAGTACAGGGTTTACACCTCTGGCCTATGGATCCCAACTTCTAGATTCTTGTCCATGTTATCAAATCATTGAGGAAATGGACTCTGAGAGTTAAATTATTGTTAGGTTTATTTGGGGAAAATTGGTATGGGGAAAGGCTGAAAAAGGTATATACACATGGAGATTTGAAGGGATACACACATATACCAGGAAGTAGGGCATGGAGGTGTAGAGGAACATACACCCACGTGGGAAGTGGAGCAGGAGGGTGTAAGGCTTTCTCCTTCACAGTAGGACCAAAAAAAAAAGGATGCTAAGAGCTCAGTTAGTAAAATTCACATAGCTTAGAAGAGAATAACACAAGGAGAAGGAAGATATGTTCCTTTCCCCTCACCCCTCATCCCAGGGAAGCTGGGATGGGAGAAAGGCTTACCAAAACAGGGGCAGTCAGGAGTCAGGTTCTGGTATCAGGAGGAGAAATGAGCAGCCAAGACCCCCTTGTCCACATGGCAAGCCTTTTGATAGCATATTAAACTTGGGTCATTAGGCTTTTCAGGCAAGTATGTTAACTGCTGAGCCATCTCTCCAGCCCAAATTCAGTATTTTCTGAGATGATTTTATGCATATCTCTTTTCCTCCCCCCCTCCATTTCCCTGTCTTTGTCCCTCTTTCCTTCTTTCCTTCTTTTCTTTATCCCCCTATTATTGTCATTCACCGGGATGGGCTTTCCCATCAGGCTCAGGTAAGAGAGAGAGCTGATTAGGTTTTGTTGTTGTTGTTCCTGCTGTTGTTGTTTTGAGTCCAAAACTGGTCCACAGGTGCAAATACCTAGATATGTCTGATTGGGGGAGAAGTAAAGGGCTCTGTCACTGAGAGATGTGGTTGAATTCCATTTTGGCAAGACAAGTTGTGTGACCTCCTTCTGTTCTCTCTCTTTGGGCTGTTCCCTATCTGACCACATATCCAGAAAAACTACTTGGTCCTCTTTCTCACCAAGTAGCGAAGCCAAGCAGAAACTTGTTGTAGTCTGTGCTGTTCTCCTGAGTCCTGGAGCATGATGATCTGAGATAATTAGATGTCATATTAAGAATTAACATTGTGTTATGGTAGAAATCATCTCTTATCACAAAATGGTAATGAATGAAAAAGTAATGGGGAGATGAAGGAAAGAGGGACAAAGACAGGGAAGCAGGGAGAGAGGAACAGAAATCTGCATAAAATCATTTCAGAAAATAAATACTGAATTCGGGCTGGAGAGATAGCTCAGCAGTTAAGATACTTGTCTGCAAAGCTTAATGGCCCAAGTTCAGTTTCCCAGTGCCCACGTAAAAGCCAGATGCACAAAATGGCACATGTGTCTGGAGTTCCTTTGCAGTGACTAAAGGTCCTGATGTACAGAGTACCCCACTCTGCTTGCAAATAAATAATGTTCTTTTATAATTTTAATTTTATTTTATGTCATTTATTTGAGAGAGAAACATAGAGGAGAAACCGAGGCAGATAGAGAAAATGGACATACCAGGGCGTTCAGCTGCTGCAAACGAATTCCAGACACATGCACCACCTTGTGCATATGTCACCTTGTGCATCTGGCTTACATGGGTCCTGGGGAATTAAACCTGGGTCGTGTTTCATTGCAGACAAGCACCTAGACTGCTACACCATTTCTCCAGACCAATAAAAATATTTTTAAAAAAGAAAATAATTAATTCAGCTGGATTTTAAGCAAAATCATAAATGTTGACTGCCCACCTAGATTCCCAGCCCTGTGCCAGACAGTGGGAGGTATTTAAAGATCTAAGCCAAAAAAAAAAAAAAAAAAAAAAAAGTATATAAGCAATATCTTCAATGCATGATTGTCTATGCTAATGGTGAGTACAAAGGACATTAAAGAAACAAGGGATTGAGTTTTGAGCCCCTCCTTTCAGGCATGGGTGCAGGTTGAGTACTAAGCAATTAATTGTACTCCATTTTTTTAATGAGAACAGCTCTTTAGATATGTGTTTTAAGAAAATGCGGAATTAAAACTCAGCTAGGAAAATAAGGTGATTTTTCTTTTGGTAAAACAATTTGAAAACAATGGAGCTTAATTATCTGTGGGTCCTTCCCAACACTAGGAGAAGTAACACTCACAAAAGAAAGAGCAGTCATTCAATTCGAAGCTATTGGGAGGTCAGTGAGTGAATCTCTGAGCAGCACTGTGCTCAGATGATGCTAATTAGCCAGTTTTAATGAGTGCTCTATAGTTCAAACTAAGATCTTCTTTTTCCTGAAATTACAATGGCCTCTTAACTAAGTGTCCCAGAATCTACTCTGATCACTTTTCAATTTGTGCTCCATGAGGCTATCAGAATTCTTACTTGTGAAGCAAACTCAATTGGGCCCTAATCCTGCTGAAACCATTTGATGAATACACATTTTTCTTTTTTTGGAGGGGGAGGGAGAATCAGAAGTTTAAGGTGACAGGTCTACACGAAGTGGACCTTGCTAGACTTTGTCACCACATTTCACAGCATTTTTAGACTTTTTTCAGTTACAGCTCTATTAATTTACTTCACTGAATGCACTGTTGCCATCCATTCCATAAGCATCGCACAGGATCCCCCCCTCCAGCCCCTCCTACTGAAAAGAGCTTTGCTTTTACCTGTTCTGCCTGTTTTTTAGATGTCAGCTCAACTCACCTTCCTTAGAAATGTGCTCCTCCCATAAAAATACTCTCAGGCCTTGTATCATTTTTTCTTTTGTGTCCTGAATGTGTGTATGTGTATGATGTGTGTTATGTATGTGTTTGCATGTTTTTATATGTATAGGCACATGTGTGTAGAGGAGACCAGAAGTTGATTTCAGGATATTCCTCAATAGCTGTCCACCTTATTCTTTGCAAAACTTTTCTCCCTGAACCTAGAGCTCACCAATTTAGCTAGACAAGCTTGGCAGTGACCCGCAGGCAATCCCTGCCTCTGCCTCCCCAGCACTGGGATTTCAGATCCATGTAATTACAGCTTGGCAACACATGTTTTCTTATCATTCTGACTTCCTACTTGGACCTGAAACTCCAGTGCACCACTGTCCCATTATCTATTTACAAATGTCTGTCCTTTCTTCTGCACATGCATCACTCCCAGTGTTCTTCATCACTTTATCCTCAGAACTTGGCAACACAGAACATGGATTACAATGGGTATTCAGAAGTCTGGTCAGTGAACAGAGAAACACATTTTCTTCTGTTCATGAAGTAATCCAAAGGCACATTGACATCATTTTAGGTAACCTGCATCATTTCACCATACAAATGCACGGTGGATTTTCAACCATATGCTGAGCATGTTTACATTGTCCCTCATTCACAAAAGAAGAAACTAAAGCCATAGAAAGTTAAATTTACCTTGTCCAAATCACTGAAGTAATTCTGAAGAGACTACTGAAGTGTAGGCCTACAGACTAGCAGTTCATGTACTTTGGTGAAAATCAAATTTGAAAAGAGCTGGTGAGATGCATTCGTGGTTTAAGTGCTTGTTGTACAAGAATGAGGACCTATGTTTAAATTAATCCCCAGTTACCCATGTAAATTGCCAGGCATGGTGATGCATGACTATATAATCCCAGTGCTGGGAAAGTAGAGGCAGAGAATAGCTGGGACTCCCTGCCTAGTTCAGACAACTCAGTGAACTCTAGGTTCAGTGAGAGACATTTTCTCAAAGAATAAGGAATATAGCAATTAAGGAAGGGAAGATACTTGACACTAACCTCTGACTACCACATGCATGTACACATATGTAGACATCCACCTGCACACACACATGTGTCCACAGACAAACAAACATGCATACACACAGGCACACACAGAAAGTATAGATTGTCTTCAAATTATCTGGATCCAAATTCTGTGTAAGCAACTTTGGCTAAGTCTATTATTTTGGGAAATATTCCTTTGTGAAGAAAAGGGGCTAGGTGTATAAAAATAAAAATAGATGGGACCCAAACAAACACGTCTAGAGCTTATTAAGTTTAGAAAAAATGAGGGGTATTCTTAACAGGTGCAGGTGTTTGATGATAGTGTGACTTAAATCCTGCTGCCATCTGATTTTCAAAGATGAATATATGAGAAGGCACAGTGGATCTAAGAAAACTTGAGGACTGACAGTATGATCATTTACATTTTACAATGACACTTAGTCTTTGGTTTATTTTTATTTCTCAAATCCGCATAGACTTGACCTGGCAGTACAGGTCATGGCCAAGCACAGTGCAATTATGCATTGTTGAGATGAAAATCTCTTGGAGACACCAACCTCAGCTTTCAGTCCTGGGGCTATGCCTTCTGAACCCTTGTCAGCTTTGATTATATTTCCCACTCTATCCAGTGTTTAATTGGTGTCCATAGAAGGATTCTGACCACCAGGATAATCATTATCTCAATTCAGATCACCCTCTGTGCCTGCACTGGTTTTTATTTTTCTCTCTGAACCCTATACTTATTTGCCTTTGCACAGAATCTCCGTAGACTCCTGCAGTGGGACACAGGGCTAAGGCCTTTATATATGATGGAACTCAAGTTGTTGTTCAGTTTATTAGTCTGACAGTTCTGACTCTTGGCTCTTCCACTTATTAGATGAGTGACCTTCAAAAGTCTCTAAACCTGCATGGATCCCTTATTTCCACCTCTGCATGATCAGGATAAGAACAGTTTCCTGATAGAGTACATATCTTGGTCAATTTATGTGATAACTCTTCACAGCCTGCAAAGAAATGGACAAATATAACAGGACAGGAATATAATACAAACCAAAAAATGCAATTCTGTGGATGTTTCTTTTGCATAAGGTAAAGTGCTTGACTTGGAACATGTCATCCTTTACTATAGTGGTAACTGAAGCTAAGATTCTTAGTACTTCAGGCTCTACAGTTTGACAGGCAGGGTGTATGATTGCCATTTACTCTCAGCACAAACTTGGATGAATATTAAGTTACCCAAACTTCAGTTTCCTACTTGGTGTGGTAAACATAAAAATATGACTTAGCATAGGAAAGCTAGTATTAGGACATATATGGCACCATTTTACACATACACACACATACCTACATACATACTGGGGCTGGAGAGATTGCTGAGCAGCTTACTTCTTAAGCTTGCCAAAGCACCTACATAAAGCTAGAAGCAAAGTGTTTCTTATGTCTGAAGTTGCAGTGGATCCATGGTAATGAGAGCCACATCCAGAAGAATCCTGAACCTCATAGGCCAGCTGGACTAGTCTTCCAAGAAACAAAATAATAAGAGAGATCCTATCTCAAAAGAGATGGAAATGGAGGACCAACACTTTGAGGGTATTCTCTGACCCCCACACAGTCACCACGGCATACACTCACTCCCTACACACATACAAACACACACAAACACAAATAAATAAAAACTTAAAGTGGTTACAAGAGAAACATATATACACTCTACACATGAACTACATGCATGTGCTATAATGAGTACATGCTAACATATAACAGACCAATTTTAATATAAAAATACAAATACACTTTCCTTATACAACCTTAGAAAACAAAGCCAACCCCCTGTTTCTTAATATTGTATATGACATGTTGCTGGCTTTTCTGCATAAATTATACTCATAATCATATAATATTTCCCAGTTTAGTTTATTCAAAGTGAAGTAACAAACTAAATTCTTCAAAACTTTATGAATGTCTCTTCATTTGTAATGAACCTTTCCAGTCTTCCACTTATTTTGCCTTTATTGAAAATGATGGTCATTATTATTAAAACTAGTCTTTAGCCAGGCGTGGTGGTGCACGCCTTAAATCCCAGCACTCGGGAGGCAGAGGTAGGAGGATCGCCGTGAGTTCAAGGCCACCCTGAGACTACAGAGTTAATTCTAGGTCAGCCTGGACCAGAGTGAGACCCTACCTCGAAAAACCAACCCCCCCCCCAAAAAAACCTAGTCTTTATAGAGTTTACCCATAGAATTCAAAAGAGTTTACATAGGAAAATAGTAACTGACTTATTATTACTGGTTTATTTTTATGTGAATTCCATTATTAAATTGGTGGTAATAACAGATACAGTGACACTATCAGGTTTAGGAACAAACAAAACTATGTTAAGTGTGCTTGCTACTTGGTGGGAATAAATGTGTGGGGTTTGAAGGAGCACAGCCAGCCAATAGTTCTGAGTGCCCTGGACATCATCCACCATGTTTACCTGATGGAAGGAAGAGGGTCAGGTTCTGGGAGTTACTTACATGGAGGTCAACTCTTAGAGATTCTGCTGGAGACAGAGGGTCTTATTCGTAATTACTTGCTCCAATGCATAAAGTAACATGCTCAAGGTCATACAGTATCACAAATCAATGACAATATTTGCTGACACATATTGACCATTAGCTATGTGCTGGGTGCAGTGTTGAAGTGAATGAACTCATTGGGTCCTTACAGCAACCCTGTAAGTGAGGAGCTGTTGTGCTTCCCATGTTAGAGATTTTGAAGAACAGTGAAGGCAGATGGTTCAAGAGGAGAGAAGGAAATATATTTTGCTTATGGACATTGCAGAATCCTCTTCCCTCTTTGTCTGGAGTCCTTTAGTCTTTCTTTGGAATTCAGATTAAACCCTGGCTTCTGAGAAAGGCTTTGTCAGATATGCTGGGCCTGGCTGCACTCTTGTATTGTATGCCTTTAGTACATTGTGCATATTGTTTGACGCTAACAGTTGTCATATTTGAAATTGTATGATTAATCCCAGTGCCCACACCTCCAGCCTGCATTTGGACATAAATGCACTCAGGGAAGAGGCCTTGTGTGTTTTTTGTTGTTTTGTTTCATTACTTTTTGGCTCAACAGTATGTCATGCAGTGTGCCCATCATATAATGAAACACCATTTACTTATTTGATGTGAGGGAGCTTTAAAATTGGGAGCTAAGGGATGGAAGATAATGTTTTGAAATCACAGTAATGGCAATAATTTTCTATTTAGACAAGTAGCACATCCTTATGAAGAGTTGAGTAATTTATCTGGAAATCAGGGAGAGTATGAAATTTAATAGTTAATTGACTCCTGAGCTTTGGAGCCAAACAGCTCAGAGTTAAACCCTAGTGAGCTATGTGCCCTTTAGTCCTCCATATTCCTCTCCACAAAACAGTAATAATGGAAGTAACTCCACAGAGTCAACTGTGAGGATGATCCAAGGTACGTAGGAGATAGTCATGGTCAGGAGAAATGGTCAATAAATATCAGCATATATTTCAATTGTCTTTACTCTTTTTAAGTAAGATTGTTCCTGGGCTGGAGAGATTGCTTAGCAGTTAAGACTCTTGCCCGCAAAGTCAAAGGACCCAGGTTCGATTCCCCAGGATCCACATAAGCCAGATGCACAAGGGGGTGCACACATCTGGAGTTCGTTTGCAGTGGCTGAAGGCCCTGGTGCACCCATTCTCTCTCTCTTCTCTCCTGTCTCTCTCTCTGTCTTTCTGGGTATCTATATGCCTGCAAATAAATAAATAAAATATTTTTAAAAAGATTGTTCCTGTGTGTTAGAGGAAGCTATTGAGGGATTGACAATTTAGCTACAGAAACTTACTCTTATCATTTGGGTATTAGGAAGCCACTAGATAAAAAGAAGGCATACTGTAGTTCAGTAGTATTCTCTGATAGTCATTTCAAAGACAATCTAGAGAATCAATGGAGCTGTCTTCTAGGCATAAATGAACTGGACTCCTTTCCAATGTCCACATTACAGTTACCACTGATGGAAATGCAGAGGTATCACACCTGCAGGATGTTTCAAGACTGATGGCTGGATCCTGCAGGAGTTCCTGCTTCAATTATGTTTGGCGTTGGTGTAAGGTCCTAGTGTAATGGGGTTTCTGGGGTTTAGGAAGTCCTTAAACTGAGTTTGTGTCTGTTTTACCACAGAATTGGAATAAATCAAGACTGAGAAGGATAATTAATAAATTATTATATTTATTTAGAAGTCCTGAGTGGTGAGGGAAAATCCATGGACCAAAGAAGAGGGATGGAATACACCCACATTGCCCAAGAGCCCATGTGGTTGTTGAGCATGGGTCTGTAAGAAATGTAAAAAGGCATTTTAGAATGACTTTACAGAGGGATTGGAGAAGTAAAGTACAGCACAGAGAACTACTGCCACACGGAAAGCAGGTGGAGGTGAATAGAGCCTGGGTCCTCTCATCTCAGCCCAGCTGGCCTGAGACCGGGGAGCCTACCAGAACAGGGACCTGAAGTTCAGGACAGGTGAACAATCAACAACAGCCTCACCCACCTTGTAAGCATATATTTATAACCTTGCTGTGGTGGGCTTTACCTGCAGACACCAGAGAGTCTGAGAGTGTGCTGACTCGCCTGGGTTCAGGGGACTACGTCAGAAAAAGATAGCACATTTGAGTAGGAGGTGAGAGATCTGATTGAATGAGATTGAGGCAGATGCTGAATTTCAGTTCTGCTGTAGCAGATGGCAGGGCTGTGTGATGTAAGCAGCCACTTTTGTTCCAGGGGGCAGACAGAAATGAACTTAAGATTTCTCTTAGGAGCCCTTTACTAGCTATCTGCCTAATAATTATCTGACTAGTTCCCTCTCCCTGGGTGGTACTGATATGGCTGGTTTGAAGATCCACAAACAGATAAGGACATGAGAGGGGTTAGAGTTAGGGTGATGGGACACCTGAAGGTGAAAGGCACAGGAAAGTTTGCACGTGCTGGAAATCAAAGATGATCTGACTTTTTATCCCTTACCTAGTTCTCTAGTGTGTCAGTCAGGGTTCTCTAGAGGAACAGAATTTCAAAAATTAATTGTATTGAAAAGGGAATTTTGGCTGGAGGGATGGCTTAGCAGTTAAGGCATTTGCCTGCAAAGTCAAAGGACCCAGGTTTGATTCCCCATGACCCACATTAGCCAGATGCACAAGGGCACGCACGTGTCTGGAATTTGTTTGCAGTGGCTAGTATCCCCATTCTCTCTCCCTCTCTTCCTCCCTCCCTCCCTCCCTCTCTCTCTCTCCCCCCTTTCTGCAAATAAATAAATAAAATATTTATTTTTTGTTACTTTTATTTACTTGTTTTAGAGTGACAGACAGAAAAAGAGTCAAAGAGAGAGAGAGAGAGAGAGAGAATGGGCACGCCAGGGCCTCCAGCCACTGGAAACAAACTCCAGATGCATGAGCCCCCTTTTGCATCTGGCTAATGTGGGTCCTGGGAATCGAGCCTCAAACCAGAGTCCTTGGTCTTCACAGGCAAGCACTTAACTGCTAAGCCATCTCTCCAGCCCAAATAAATAAAATATTTTTTAAAAAGGTGGGGGTGGGTCTTGGATTAGTTTACAGTAGCAGTTGCAGGCCCAAGAATCAGGGAACCTGGTAGTTTCTCAGTCCTCATGGCCAGAAACCTCAGCAGTCCAAATCCAGCACTGAAGGCCTATGGGCTTCCCGAGGAACCACTGGTTTTCAGTCCACATAGATCTTCAGTTGACAATAGTCTTCAGTCCCTGAAGAAGGCAGCAAGCAGCTCTGGCAGCCAAGTGGAAGGAAGGGGCTCTTTTCATCCAGAGCTTCTGTATATAAAGTCCCTCTCTGAGAGAGGCTGCCCACTCTGGGGGAGGGGCTCACTCTGGAGGAAATACGTCCTCCCTTAGTTAATCCTTCCTGGAAACAATGTCAGAGACCCACCTGAAAGGGATTTCTGTGGATTACTAAACAGATCAAATTGACAACACCTTAACCATCACAAGTCCATCCCTTGTCAACTTGACACCAAACCACATTTCTTTACATCATATTTAATTACCAAATGAAAATAGGAATGAGGCTTACAATTCCACTTAACATGGTATAACTATCCCATGTACAACTGGAAGAGCAAAATCTTCCCCCCAACACAAAGCAAGTTTCCTTGAGCAATGTTTAGTCTGTAATACAATAGGTCTAATATAAATTCAATAACAGGTAGCTAGTGATATAATCTTAATATTGGTATAGATGTGTACAAACACTCCATCAAGGTAGGACAGAAACATGGCAAATATAGTCCTTGTTTTTGTAACTAGTCATGTGGCCTTAGCTGGTATTTGTAACTACCTTTTTCTACTACCCGTTTTGTATTTCCTCCATCTTCAGCGAGCACCTCAGCAGGTCTTGGTTCTTTACCTGAGTGGGTGAGCCATACCTTCATTTCTCAAGGAGCTGAGCCATTTGTCATACTACCACAATTGGGTTGTTACAGTTATCTATTGACTTTGATAACAGTACATGGTAACACTAAGAAACACCCTAAAGGATCTCAGGCACTCCAGACATACTCTACCTTACCTCCATTGTGGAGGAGCAGTCCAATTTCCCCCTGGTAGTCTGGATCAGTCACCCCTGCTATCACTGTAACTCCTTTCTCAGCCAGTTCACTGAAAGGCATGAGGAGCCCAAAGTTGCCAGGGGTGAGTCTTAGCTTCCAGTGCAATGGAATGTTCTTGGTGCAACCCGGCAAAAGCATTCCTCCCTTTGATACCAAGACCTTTTGGCCAATGGGGCATAAGGTTGTAGGAATAGGGAGCAAAAATTTAGCTAATGGGTCACTTGCAGTGATGGTAATTGGGACCATTCCCATTTCCATCCCTTGACTCCTGGACCCATGAATCCGGGCTATAGGAGAAACAGCACCATATATAGGATGCTGATTCAGAGCATATACAGCCTGCTAGAGGACACTCCTCCAGCCCTCCAAGCTATTGCCACCTAGTGGGCATTGTAGTTGTTTATTTTATTTTATTATTATTTTATTACTCTTTTATTTTTTTAATTATTTTTGATTAATTACTTTTGTACTCAGTGAATACAGTCAAGTTGGTACCATTGTTAGCCTCCTCCATGTCCTACCCCCTGCCCCTGGCCCTTCCTTGTTGAGGTATATGGGTCATGCATTGTGAAGTTGGCCCACAGTCATAGGTAGGAGGAAATGTCTCTGCATATCATGACCCAACGTGTGGCTCTGACATTTTTTCCGCCCCCTCGTCCACAAAATTTCCCTGAGCCATGTTGGGTTCATTTTGTTTCAGCTTCAGTGATGAGGTGTTGGGAGCCTCTGTGTCTCTGGGTATCTGATTTGGTAGGAGTTTATTGTTCTCTGTGTTGATCTCCTTCACTCTTGTGCTGGTACCAGGTTCAACAAGAAAACAGCACCCTTGCTTGTTTCTCCAATTATTGTTAGTTTCAGATGGGGCCCTTCTGAGGTATGATGGGGTGGTTCTCTACTTAGGATCTATGTGTATCTGAAAAAGAGATGCAGATTCTCCAACGGGGAGTAAAATTAGCACCAGGTAAATAGGATAACCTTTTTTATTTTTTAGAGAATTCAATAGGTGTAGGCCCTCTTGTAGCCCACGATTGGTGGTAGCTTAATAGTGGAGAGTGGGCTTATGTTTGGATATGGTTCGGACTTGTTTCTGAGCTCCAGCTATGGGTCCCATTCCACTGAGCAGATCAGTTAGCCAAATCAAGAGCAGTTGGTTTCCCACCATGGGTGTGTGCCACTATTGCACTTGATTGAGCATCACAACAAGTTATTTGCTGTTGAGTAGGTTATACCATGAGTTGCTTGGATAGATATTGGTCATTTTCCCCCAGTCACCCATGTAGTACCCTCTGGCACTAGACACGCTGACTGTTTGGGGATAGACTCTCTTCCAGCTAACAGCCATGTTTCTTTTAAAGACCAGTCCACCATTTTATCAAGCCAGCTGCTTCAGGGTAGTTGGGCACCTGGAAAGACCAATGAATTCCAAGATCATGAGCCCACTTCCATGCTTCCTTGGCTGTGAAGTACATTCCTTGTTCAGAAACAATGCTGTGTGAAATATCATTACAGTGGATGAGTGTGGGTTTTTGGATTCTTGCTCTGGGGGCTGACTTCAATTCTCCCCAAGGCATCAAGCAACGAGGCATGGGTGAGTGCCTAAAGAGAGAAAAATACTCCCTGGAGAAAATTGAATAGCTCTCTTAGTTTATTGTCAGTGAAATGGGTTTATAAACATCTGAGGGTGGGAGGAAGGACCCTAAGAGGATTGGATGTACCAAGTTCATTTCTGATGCCTAATTAGCATATGGAGACATTCATTCCAGCAGGTATGCATGTCAGGGAGGGTCAGGTGATCTAGGGTCTCAGGAGGATGGGCTATGTGAATGCTGATAAGGAGTTTCCTAGGCAACTGGCCAAAGGTCACAGGGCTATGAGCCGAGCCTAAGTTTAGGGGTGCTGGGATTGGAGAGGGCGGGTCCTCCTGTAGCCTAGGGATCCATAGCCATGCCTGGAAGATCAGGACCCTCTCCTGAAGGCTCCAGACTGTGCCTGACAGTGCCAGACAGCTCCCCTTTTGTTTTTATAATGGGGTAGTGTCATTAAAAATGAGTTCTTTAAAATTTACCACAGTTTGAGATAGAGTTAGGTGGTGTACAAGGACCTGATTAATAGCAACCTGAGCAGTATTAGTTTTTGTTATCTGAGAGATTTGATGAGACAGGGCACTACAAGCAATAGGGTTACTAAAGTAAGGAAGGGGCTAAGGAGAAGCCAACTAACTAAAGGGTTAGAGAACCAGTGGTTGGGTCCCCAGGCTTGTAGCAGTCAAACAACTTAATAATATTTGATTCATTAACAAAGCAAACAATATTTTTGTCCCAAGACCATACATGTCACCCAGGTTCAGCAGTACTGAAGTCTAAGGCTAGACAGTTTTGAAGTAGCACACCTGTGACAAAGTTTAATTGTCTCTGGAGAGATTCGAGGCTGTTGGTCACTGGAGGCACCCAGAGACAGTGTCATGCTGAGTCTCACCAGCAGAGGGATGAAGATCTCTTTCAGTTGGCGCAGGAAGTTGGCACAGTGGAGTTCGAAGATTTTGATTTTTTTTTTTTTTTTTTTTGTAGAGAAACACCTGTGAAGCAATCAAGACTGAGGAACAATAAGTGGGAGAGGAAATATTTATGGATGGATTATTCCTCCTTTTGTACCAAAGGAGAGCTGGTGTCTTGACACAACTGGTCCTGATTTTGAAAATATTAAGCAGGCATTCAACTCTGGTTAGCTTAGAAATGGATAGGCAGAGAAACTTAACTTGACCTGTATTAAAGAGGGAGTGGCCTGTCCTTTGTAGAGCCAGGGACTCAGAGCACACATGGAAAAACAGGTTTTTGGAAATGGGCAAGAGACAAGAAAATAATTTTGGCCTTTTTACCTTTAGGGGTCCAGTCACCCTAATTCTATTCCCCTTGATTTTTCCCTCTCATGGGAAGACACTCTAACTTCTTTTAGGGGACTGGGATGAAGACATCAGATCGTTTACTATTTCCTGCTGAATATGACATGAAGTGGGGACTTGTTGTAGTTAGAGAGTCTCTGCCAGAGAGAGGAACTATTTTAATGGACCCTGGAGTGTAGGAAGATAGTCAGGAAAGAGAACAATGGGGAGAAAGAATAAAAGTAAGGAGTTAATGAGAAGTGAGCACACAGCAAACTCGTCCTTTTGGAGGTTGAAGGAATTTAGGTAGACAGGCTTAGATCATCTCAGGACCATCTGAGGATGAACTGGCTGAGATTTTTTTTTTTTTTTCCAGAACTGTTCATTAAATGGCACAGTAATATTTGACATGGCTTGTAAAACAGATAAGATATTAGCAGAGTTATCAGAAACATATACACAACATTTAACCTTGATAATAGATAGATATTAGGTGCCATTAAAGGCTGTACAAATATATTTTTGGCCTCAGAACTTATTAACATATTTTAGATTTGAAAATAACTCTTGACATCTATAGGTTTTTATTGTTATTATAGAATTAGAACTATGGAGGAAAGACATCTTAATGTCTGTTTGTTTCCCTTCTTGGAAAGCTCTTGTTGTATTACTTAATAGGCCATTTACATATTTAAGGTATTTTTTATCTTGGGTTATAAATTTCTCTCTGAATGTTTAAGACCATGCAGATAGCCAAAATTTAATTAAGGATTAATTTTGGAGGTCACTAGTGGACTTTAGGGACCCGGGAGTAGCCCTGTAACTTATTGTTTTCTGTCTGTTAGGATGAGTCAGGGCTGTGCTGGCCAAGTAGTTTTCCCTTCTTTGGGAAGTCAGGAGGACTGATTGTTCCTCAGTTGTGACTCTCCTACTTCAGACTGTACACCAATTTTGTTTGGGTCTCTGTATCTTTCCTGCTCAGGAAGACAGGTGACTTACCAGGAGGCCAGTGTAGAAGTGTCCCATCATCATCAGTGGCCTCATGACCTGGTAGCACAGACCAGAATATTGGAGATTTTTGCTCCAATTACTCCAATTGAATTTGGCTTCTACATAGGTAATTAACACACTTAGAAAGGAAGTTACACCAACGTGGATGTATGTTCATATAGAGCACATTTGATTACTGAAATAGATTTTGTTAAAGAATGGGCCAAGGGCTTCTATATTTATTTTGTCCAGTCTTTAAAATGTTTGTTGTACTATGGCAGCATAAGCCATATCTGAGGTATAGAAAGTAGGCACATCTCACACTTGAAATAACATTTATAAATATAGGCAGAACCTGTTATTAGTCTTGAAAACAATGCCAGTTAAATTTTAAACTGATTAATTTAACCTAGAAATTGTTAGGAAAGGACAAATAAAACAGTATAAAGTCTTAGCACTTGTGTTTGAAAACATCTTTGATTAGTTCAGATATCTGTGTGGGTACCAATTACCCAGAGAACATTGGAAATAGAACCACAGAGTTTGAATATTATTATTTTTAGAAAAGGACCATTGTTTAAGCATAAGGCTGTACCCTAAATTAGGGAATATGTCTTAAGAGTTAATTTTGTTATAAGCACTGGACTTACATACAAAAGAGAAAAATCTGTTCCTTTTTGAGCCAAACAGCTAGTTAAATTCTAATATAACCTTTTTAAAAAATATTTTTGTTTATTTATTTGAGAGTGACAGACAGAGAGAAAGAGGCAGATAGAGAGAGAGAGAGAGAGAATGAGCATGCCAGGTCCTCCAGCCGCTGCATACGAACTCCAGATGTGTGCGCCCCCTTGTGCATCTGGCTAATGTGGGTCCTGGGGAATTGAGCCTCAAACTGGGGTCCTTAGGCTTCACAGGCAAGCGTTTAACCACTAAGCCATCTCTCCAGCCCTAATAAAACCTTTGGTAAATCTTTTTGAAAGAAAAAACATTATTTGACAACCAATAATTTTGGTTTAAGCTCAATAGCTATTGATTTTATGTACCACAGAAATTTTTATTACTACAAAACAATTTTATGTTTAACCCATGACTTAAATTTGATAAAGCTTAAGCAGGCTATCCCAACATATTTTAGCCTGAAAATTAGTTTTTTGTTTTTTTTTTTTTTCCTTAAGAGTTTGTAAACAGTTGAAAAATCTCTAACTTTAGTCATGGTATTTAGGTTTAGCCTGAAAATTCTTTCCTACATATGCACATCTTTATCCATATACTTTAACATTATGATCTAAGTACCACTCAAAAAGCATTTTAATGAGCATTCTATGTCCCAACATTGAATAACTCTTTCCCAGTTCCTTCAATCAATTTATCTCACCTCATTATTATCCATCTTTCTTATAAGGCTATTATGAAAAACCATACCAAATTTATTAATCCTATTTCTTACTAACAAGTGAGTAGTCTAAAGACAATTTTATGTCATTAATACCAATCAGACACTTGGAAATGATTTTATTAGGAGTAACTAAGGCAAATTTTGTTGCTTTCTTGCAGCAGGCTGGCCTCAATCAGTTGTCTCCTCCTTTTAAGTAACAGGACATTACAATTTTTTTTTTAATACCTGACAAATTATAAGTTACCACTTCTGAGAGAATTTGATTGTTTTTAAAAATCCTCTATGTAAGTTGAAGTTGACCTAGAACATAAATTCAGTAATTATATTTATGATATCATGTAACAAAGTGTGACTTTTTATGTAAAATTTCAGTTCTTTATAGGCTGTAGTCATGACGTTTTTTTTTCTTTCTTGATGTTTTTTGGTTTGCTCTGGCACCTGGGCAAGGCTTGCATGTACCTTAGATCAGCCATGCCCTTCTCCCAGCATTCACCCAGGGTCAAGTCTAGTACACGTAGAGGTAATGGCTGAGACTGGCTGAGATGACTGCTGCATTCCAAGGACTGGCTACCTGAAGGGGAAAGAAGGGGGCTGCTGGGACCGTTAGGAAAATAGGTGGCCTCCAGGACTGCTGGAAGGCCACTGAAGAAGGAGAGGGCCCCCTTGGAAAGGAGGGGACCTCCCGGACCACTGTGAGGCCACTAGGGAAAGAGGGGTCCCACTTGGGGGCCACTGGGAGAGGAGGTGGAGACATGGCACCTGCACAGGCAGAGGTGCCATTGTCTGTCTGCTGCCTGACTCTGGCCCGAACAGCTTTGGAGAACTTGCAAAGCTGGCTTGTAGTTTTGCTGCTTAAAGGGGGTGAGGGGAAATTTCCTTCCTGAACTTTTAGTTTCCTAGCCAGATAAGCTATGCAGGTCCACATGTCTGGGCCACGTGGATACCCAGAAATCCAGTGATGACCTGGAGGACTTTTTCCCAAAAGGAGCCTGCCACCCTCCCTTAACTTGCAAAAGAGCTCTTATTCCATGAATCTGAGATTTCTTTTGGCCAAAGGCAATGTAACACATGACAGAGAAAGATTAGAAATGCCAAGACCAGAGGGCAATGCTCCCAAGGGCTGATTAGCACATGGAGGATTCCCCAAAGATCCCGGCTTGAGCCTGACCACAAACGTAAGAGGCCAGCGACCTGCCCTACAGGGTTTGAAGAGGTTGATGTGTTACTGGTTCTTTGTGTAGGAAAGAAATAGATAGAGAGTATTTGCCAACACCCAATGGGCTCTCAGGGTCAAGGCAGAGGACAGCTGGCCTTCAGTCAATACCAAAGAGTGGCCTTGGCCAAGAGACATCAATTGCCAGTTCCTTGTGTCTGATCCCACGCAATGGCACAAACTGAAAATAAAGGAGGAAAAAGAGGAATCTGCCAGCCCTCAAAAACATGGAGGCAAGGACACATGAGCTGATGTCTCCCAGTCCCTCTGGGAAAGAACTCACCTACCCTGTCCATCTCATAGGGTCCCTGTTCAGGCGCCAGCTGTGGGTTCCTGGATTTTTGCTCCAGGGGCCTACTGTGGTTTCCCCCAAAGGCATCCAGGGGTGGGTGAGTGCCTAAAGCTAGAACAACGCTCCAGGGAGAAAGTTGAACAGCTCTCTCAGTTTATTGTCAGTGAAATGGGTTTATAAGCATCTGAGGGTGGGAGGAAGGACCCTAGGAGGATTGGACATACCAAGTTCATTTCTGATGCCTAATTAGCATATGGGGACATTCATTCCAGCAGGTATGCAATGGCAGGGGAGGGTCAGGTGATCTAGGGTCTCAGGAAGATGGACTGTGTGAATGCTGATAAGGAATTTCCTAGGCAACTGGACAAAGGTCACAGAGCTATGGGCAGAGCCTATGTTCAGGTGGGCTGAGATTGGAGAGGGAGTGTCCTCCTGTTGCCTGGGGGTTCATAGCCATGCCTGGAAGCTCAGGCCCCTCTCCTGAAGGCTCCAGCATGTGCCTGGCAGTGCCTGATAGATAAGACATTTGGTAAGCCAGTGGATCATAGTTTTGACAGAAGCACTGCATCCAGGAAAGGCAAATGCATACCCAGAATAAGTCTCTATTCCAGAAAGGACAGAATGCTACCATTTCCATGATGAAAGTGGTCTAATGTAACCAACCTGCCACCATGGCCACTTTGTTCATGGGCCCATTGGGCAATGACAGGGATGGCTAAGGAATGAGGTTGACCACTATCCACAGAAGGGGTCAGGTTATCTACTTGTATTACTAAAGTCAGGCTCTGATGAGGTCACCTTCAGATGAGCATTAACATGGAACGCAAGTATCTTTATATCCTTTGCCCATTCAGAGAGTTATATCTACATATCTTCCCCAAATGTCCTTCTCACCAATTTTTCAACTTCCAAGTCCCAGACCATCCAGCCAAACCACTGGCCACAGCCCATGATTCAGTGTATAACTTCATTTTTCCTTCCAAGCAAAAAGCACAACCATGTGTACTGCCCAAAGTTGTGCCCATTGTGAAGATTTCCCTTCACTGCAGTTCTTCAGAGTTTTCCCAGAAAGGGGCTGTAATGCTGCAGCTTTCCACTTCTGGGAAGTGCCCAAATAATATGCTAAGCCATCTGTACACCATGGCTTCTTCTTCTCAGTCAGTTGATCATAGGGCACACCCCATGATGCCGTAGGTGTGTGCTTGAGGACAGAAGGCATTGTAGCAGGAGTAGAAAACATAGGCATTTGGGCAATTTCCTCATATAACTTACTTGTGTCTTCAGAGCCTGCTGGAGCCCAATTGTGTATATACTACTTCCACTTGATGATGGACTGCTGCTGTGTACATCTGACTTTATGGCTTTGTAGATCAGATAACACCCAGATCATAATGGGCAGCTCAGGTTCCATAGTAACTTGATGGCCCATTGTCAAATATTCAGTTAACACTGAGGCCCAATAGGAGGCCAACAACTTATCCTTCATCTTATAAGGAATCTACCTGCATACCCCACACCACTGAACTAGAAATTTCACTGAGGTGGAAGGCCCTTGAATTTTGGATGGATTTATTTCCCATCCCTGATGCACATATGTTATACCAGCAACTCCAGAGTGGTTGCCACCTCCTTCTCATTTGATCCAGTCAGCATAATGTCATCAATGTAATGGACCAATGTGACACCTTGTGGAAGGGACAGGAGATCAGGATCCTTGCCATCTAAGCTATGATACAGGGCTTGAGAGTTAATATAACACCTTTAGTACTGTTGACCTTGCCAGCTGAAGGCCAATTGTTTCTGGTGGTCCTTATGGACAAGTATGGATAAGAAAGCATTCACAAAAATAGTAGCTGCATACCAGGTACCAGGAGATGTGTTAATCTGCTCAAGTAAAACCACATCTGGTATAGAAGCTGAGATTGGAGTTACCATCTGGTTAAATTTCTGATAAGCCACCATCATTCTCTAGGATTTTTCTGTCTTCTGAACAGGCCAAATAGGAGAGTAAAAGGGAGATATGGTGGAAACCACCATTCCTGCATCATTCAAGTCCTTTATAGTGACATTAATTTCTGCAGTCCCTCAAGGGATGTGATACTGGTTTTGATTCACTATTTTACCTGATGTTAGGAACTTCACTTCCATTTGGCCTTTCCAACCATAATAGCCCTCACTTCACAAGTCAGGGAACCAATGTGGGGATTCTGCCAACTCCTACATGTATCTATTCCAATCTTGCATTCTGGGACTGGGAAAATATCCACAGGGTGAGTTCAAGGACACACTGGACCCACTGTCAGTCTACTATTTGCCAAAACTCCATTGATCACCTGACCTCCATAAGCACCAAAGGTCCATACAAGTCATACCTTTATGTGCATTATTTTGCCTATGCTGTCTATTATGAAAATATGCTCACCTCGCTTGTGGTAATTCAGTGCTGCCACTTGGCCCTTGTGACCCTGAGATCCAGTTAGACCCACTCCATCTAAGTCACCTAATGCAGCAACTGAAGCTCCCACTGTGATGTCTTCTTTACATAAAAGACCAACGTTGGAAGACTTTAAAGATACTACTCCCCCTCAAATCTCTTTCTTATAGTTTTATAAGTGAAGGATATATCTTCTGGACATTCCCATTGTGGAGGCAAACATGAGTTTACAGGCCAAATCTATTCCAGCATTACAAGTTCTCTGAGCCACTTAAGCTCTTCATTAACATTAATCCAGGGCTATCAGGGAGCTCGAGCTCATTCAAAGTAGGATATCTTTGGATTCATACATTAGCCAACCAATCAATCTCTTGGTACGTCTTCCAATTGCACTAGCTGCAGTGTTAAATCTATAATCTCTGCTCAATGGGCCCATTTCAGTAAATTCAGCCTGATCTAATCTTATGTTCCTTCCTCTGTCATTGCACACCCTTAAGATCAATTCCCACACATATTCCCCATGTTTTTGTCTGTACACATTAGAAAACTGAAGTTCTTTAGGGGTGTTCCTCACCTTCTCTTGTGACACACTTTCTATGTCTTTTCTGGGGCCTGACTAACCTTTTGCCTTGTTATAGGCCTAGAGTGAAAAATGGGCACCGAGGATCATCAGTACAAAGGATTAATTCCCTCAGGCAAGAGTGATGAGGATAATACTTCAGGGTGTGGATGTGGGGATACAACTGCTGCTAAAGGAGGGGAGGTCATATTTTCATGCAAAACAGCTTCTTCAGAATGTGAGAGTTAAATGTCCCCTGATTCTTCAGGGTCATCCCACACATCACCACTCCAAGTCACAGGATCCCACTCTTTTTTTTTCCCAATTTTAACTTTGTAAGATTCAGGAGTGACCAAGACCACAGACAACACTCTGAGGCACAGATGGAAACTTTTATTCAGGAAAAGCAGAAGCTGCCAGGACTGACTCTCAAAATTAGATCACAGCCAACTTTGAGATTACAGGTAGTGGGCTATATAGAGTTCTTCAGTCAGTGGAAAGTGAGGAAGGGAAATAACTAAGGTGTGAGACCAGAACAGTGACCAGGTGGGAGATAAGGAGGCAGGAAACCTAGACCTGGGGCATTGTTAGGCAAAGAAGGGATAATGACTGGGCAGTTCCCTGAGGAATGTGGATGACTCACTTCCTTATATGTCTGTCACCCTCCTGCTGTCCTCAGTGACTGCATTTTGTCCTGACCTAACAAACTTCTGATAGCCAGTGAGGCGGGGATTTGAGTTTATGTTGCAAGTTAGCTAATCTTATAATGAGCTTGGGCTTGCTTTCTGCAGTTTGAGCCCTGTTATGGCTAGAGAGGAGACTACTCAAGGGCTCCCTTAGAAATCTTCAGATCATCTATGTGGGTCTTAATCTTGGAATTTTCCTTTCTGAGTTTCTGTTGCTCGCTCAAGAATTTTTCTAGAGATGCCAGAAGCAATCAACCAGCCTCATTATTTGTCTTACTGTTCCTCAAATATTCAAATATTTTAAGTACAGTCACTAAATCCTTGCTCTTCACAAGACCTGACTCAGGATTACCAAACATCTATGACACATCATTCTTTTAATAGTTCATACCATGGATTATTAGTGTCCTCCTTATTTCCAGTTAAAGAGCTCTCCTTATTACCAATAGGGCCTTTAATACCACTGAAGTTGGAGAGCCAACCCCAGATTCCACCAAGCCCACTAGAGAAATATATCCTTACAATTCTGTTTCTTTAGAACCACTCCTGCTACCAAAATCTGTATTAGTCAGGGTTCTCTAGAGGAACAGAACTATTACAATGAATTATATTAAAAAGTAAATTTATTGGATTAGTTTATGTTAGTCCAATAGCAGTTGCAGGCCCAAGAATCAAGAAACCTGGTAGATAGTCAGTCCACATGGCTAGATGCCTCAGCTGTCCCAATCCAGCACTGAAAGCCTGTAGGTGCCCCAACCAGCGGGGAGTTGAACAAGGACTCGAGGAGAAGCTAACCTGGGTGAAAGGCAAACAGACACAAGAAGGAGACCATGCTAGGTGTTTATCATGGCCTGGAGAGTTTATTCTTACATTTAGGTTTACATAGGGCTGTAGGGTGAAGGGGATCTGCCTAGGACTGACCCAGGTGCAGCCAGGAGGGCCCCTAGCCTTTTCTCTACATGGGCTCTTTTATGTCCTCCAGATCCCCCCACATAGCAGGAACTCCTTTTTTTTTTTTTTTTTTTCTTTTCTTTCCATGCTCATTTTCCCAGGCCTTCAACATGGGATCTCTAGCCACATGGATATCTTTCCTTGGCTCTGTACTTCCCTCAGTAAATATAATAATTTAATTATTAGCCTTCTCAATCTTGTTTTCTCTTCAATTTTTTTGACTAAAATTAAAAACAAAGCTAGGGCTTGGGGTCCAAAGACTTTCTTGGACCCTTCACATCCTGTTACAGAGACTCCACTCATTGTCCCACTAATAGTCTGTAATCTCAATGTAGGTGCTTGGTAGAGACTAAGCAAAAATGTATCTGTAGGTTGTAAAAGGAAGAGCAAAGGAAGTAGTGTCTGTGGTTAAGTTCATAAAACATAGAAGTTTTGTTTTAAAATAGAGAAGTTGTCAATTTTACATATTCCCTAACCCCATCTGACCGCAGAACCCTTCTCCTTGAACACGGCCTTGGAAAAGAGGGTACATCTCACAAGATAAGGAAGTGCTGACCCAGCCCACTGGTTGTGCTCTCATATGTGGTGATTTCCCTCCTGTAAGTAGAGATCCACCTTGTCAGGCAGTATTCTTGGAGAGGAGTTCCAGGCACTTCTGCTTAAGCAGATGCTAATGGCTTTGTGTCCCTGCAGGTAGCCTCTTTGCAGAGAGGAGGCAAGGCTGCTAGCCAGCAGCTGCCAAAGTAACTGTAGGAAGGTGCTCCATCTCTGGTATAATCAGGGAATAAATTTACCCCATTGGGTTTAGGGAGATTCCTTATCTTGAAAAGGAACTATTCTTGAGTCAAAGCTCTTTGGTATATTTTAAAGTATGCAAAGAGCTTTTACAGTGCTGATAATATCTGTTCCTTGCATTAACCTGTGGAAAAACAAGAGCAAAGATTAATTTCCCTAATCACAGATGATAAAACTAAGGCTCATAGAAATTCCTGAAATCATATTCCTCATTCTTTTCTGCTACCATCTTACATAGGTATAGTCCTCGGCACATGTCAAAGACTTTCATTAATGTTTACACAGACTCTTCATTCATTCTTTCATCAGATTCTCAATGAGTGCTTACCTATTGAAACAATGTTAGAGGAATTGTACAAAGAGTTTAAGGTTGGTGAATGAGACAAAGATTACTCCTGTAAAGAGAGAGTCTGAAACCTAGAAAAATAAAAATAGCCTAGGGTTATTCCTCCTTTACCTTAGGAATCTGAGGTTCCACATGGCTAAATGACTGAAAATTATGACATCATGTTAGTCCTGAAAGATCATCTAATCTGTTACCATCAGATAATTAAAGAGTAAAATAAACCAGGCGTGGTGGCACACACCTTTAATCCCAGCACTCAGGAGGCAGAGGTAGAAGGATCATCGTGAGTTCAAGGCCACCCTGAGACTACATAGTGAGTTCCAGGTCAGCCTGGGCTAGAGTGAGACCCTAGCTTGAAAAACAAACAAACAAACAAACAAACAAACAAACAAACAAACAAAACAATAAAGTAAAATAAAACAACCAGAATATAGAAATGTCCTGGCTATCTGGCTATGGTACCTGAATTAGTTTTGTATTGCTGTGGAACGAATTGCACACATCTGCAGGTCAGAGAAATTGATTTATTACAACAGTATTCATGGGTAGAAGTTGGTGTGATGGCAGCTAGCTCTTCTTATACCTCACATCCATTAATTAAGCTGTTGGCTCTTGCCTGTAGCCTGTGGGAAGGAATGCACTTCCAAGTTCCTTGCTGCCAGTTGCACGTTGAAAGTTTGTAGGACTTTTCTGTCAGTCTGCATTTATTCCTAGCTCCGTATTATCACCTTCCAGGCCTTGCCCACTGTTTATCCATCTTAAAAGGAATGAATATCAGGTCCTCCTCAGCTTCAGATGTCTTTGACTTTGAAGAAACTATCTTTTAAGAAAAATATGTGATTAAACATGTTCTTCCCAAGTAATCAGACAATCCTAAGTTCACTTATATAAAATAATACAATCACTGTAGCGGTATCTTTTCATAATCACAGTTCTTGGAAATTAGATTCTGGATGTTTGGGAAGGAAGGGGACACTTTTTAGAATCTTTATTAATAAGAGCATAGCTTGGTCATGATAGATTGTGGAAGGATATTTTGAGTTTTCTTTGGGGCTCATGATAAATAATTTTGAGAATATTTATTGCAGTATAGCAGACTGTGCCATATTTGGGGACTTAAAACAACAATCAATAACTATACTCATAGTCTAAGGGATAGGACTTCATTCTGGGTTTGACAGACATTCTGTTTCACAGACAGTGGGCTAGTGTTGCTCATTTGTATTTCGCTAGAGCTGGACTGGACTGTAAGTTCCAAAAAGATATTATTTGTATTAATGGTACCTCAGCAGTGGTGGTCAGAGACTGAGGTCCACTAGCTAGCTCTTCCTTTCTAGGATCTCTATGGCCCTTCAGCATCATGGGGAGGTTGTCTAGGAGTCTCTGAGCTTCAAGAAGTTTTCCAAAAGATAAAGAGACAGAGCTTTGTGGTTCCTTTAGTTCTGGTGCATGAATTGGTGGATCACTACTCCCATATTAGATTTGGTTAAAACAGGCAGACTTTGTTCAGAATTGAGAAAAATGGATCTTATTCTTTTGGAAAATATAAGAAAACCTTATAAAGTGTTTTATTTTAAAAAATATTTTATTTGTGTATGAATTTATTTATGAGAATTGAGAGAAGGGACACTCTGGGCCTTTTGCCAATGGAAACACACTCCAGATGCATGTACCACTTTGTGGCTCTGGCTTTATGTGGGTACTGAGGAATCAAACCCAAGCCCGCAAGCTTTGAAAGCATGCACTTTTAACTGCTGAACCACCTCTCCAGCACTAGAGTTGTGTTTTAATTTGTTTGTTTTTCTAGTATAACTCATTTTAGTAAAGAGGGCTGATATTCTTCACAGGTTTTTTGAGGAGTCATTTTATAGTACAACATTATCCTTTGGAACTTTGTCAACAAAGTTTGTTTGCTGGTGGGTTTATTTTAATGCTTAAATCCATTGCTTCTTACTTCTCCCAAGGCTCTTGTTTTTGTTGTTTGTTGTCCTGATTCTTGTTTTTCTTTGTTGGTTTTCTTGGAAGATAGTTAAAGAAGATGATTTCTCATAAGCTGCTATCTTGTATTAATTTGATGGGAATATGTATCGTGTGAGAAAGATTCACTCTACTTTTGGGCAATCTTTCCTTCAGGGAAAGGTTTTGGTTCTGACCTTCCAGATAAAATTTATGTGACTTCAAGCAAGTCTCTAGACTCAGTTTCCCATTTGTTTCATTGACCAGAACGTGCTTAATTATAATTTAGTTCTAGAATTGTAAAGTTCTGCCTTTATAGATCCATCAGCAGTTCCCCCGGAGTAAATTGCTACTTCTCCTTCATAGATCCTGACTACTGGGGTGTGTGTGTGTGTGTGTGTGTGTGTGTGTGTGTGTGTGTGTGTGTGTGTGTTGAAGGTGGTAGTTTCGGTGACAAGGACTTATTCTGAGTGTATATTAAACTGTCTTATTAAATAAGAGGTTCAAGACTACAAATAAAGCCAGCATAGCCTGGGGCAGCTGTCTGTCAGTCATAGGAGCCTGTGGAACCATGTGGCAATAAAGCTTTTAGAAAGAAATAGGTTCTGGCATTTCTTTTCTATTTATGGAGCAGAGTCAATGGCAGTGAGTCCCAACACAGTGGTAACCCAAGAGGATATGACTGGGGGTCGAGGGAGAGATGCATGCCTGCTCCAAGGATAACCCTGAGTGTTGTGCAGGGTATAGTGAAGCCAGCTCTGGCAGGGACAGTGCCATTTCCATCTATGTAGTAAGTAGGCCAGTTGACTCACTTCTCTGACATAAGGCAAGAAAATAAGCATCTCCAGTTGCTGTATATTGTTTTTATCTCCCCCTTTACTTCCCTGAGGCTCGGAAGTAGCTTTCTATTTGAAATAGAATCTAGAGTCTCAGGGGACTGAACCAGAAATAGAAGTAAATTCTTAGACTCTTTGCCAATAGCTCTTTTTTAAAATCCTCCTTCAGAGATCCTGTCCGATACTTCTCCTATTCCCCATTCCCACATAGATGAATTAAAATCCTAGTGCTGTGAAAAGTCACTAGTGACCAATAAGATATCACATGTTTTATTCTAAGCCTCAGTTTTCATATTAAAATGATATTCATAATACCCTCTTCACCCAACATAGGACACAAACAAAAATATAAACCTTAGAAAGTCTGAAAATGACATAAAAATATGTGCAGCTACCTTAATTCTATTATTCTCGATGTTTTATTGGACTTATTTTGCAAGTGTCATATTAGAATACTGCATACTTACAGAAAGGACAAACGTTGGAAATGTTTAGCAAAATGGAATTTTCACAAACTGAATTCATACATGTAAACAGCACCAGGGTCAAAAATTTCCTACTTATCCCTAACACACACACACACACACACACACACACACACACACACACGCACGCACATGCACACATACACACACCTATCCTCTTGTGGGCATTGGCAGCCTCTTATATTACACAAAGGGCACTTCTTTTTCCAGCGCTATACTTATCATACATCGAGTCTGCCGTTTAAAGTTAGCTTGGACTCTGGGTCTGGTCTCTGTGCCTCTGCGTCTCCTCTGAGGGTCCCCTTCACCGCCGGGCGCATGCTTCATTCGTCCTGCTGCAGAGCCCACCGTGGGCGGACACCTTGCCCATGCCTCTTGCAGATACTTGTAGTTGTGTGCTTGTGTATTTTTGCCATCTACAGACTAGTGGTGGGATTTCTGGATCACGGTGTATTTGTATGTTTAGTTTTTCAGACACTTCCGTAGATACTCCTGCTTTCCCATATTTGCTAAAGCAAATTTCATTTATATCACCAGCGAAGGAAAGTTTGTTACTAGAGCCGTTTTTGCTAAAGCATAGCACTTCCTTTTGTTCTATCTTAAATTTTAATTTTGTCTTAGCATTCTACTCTAGCAGGATGTCATTGAAGATTCTGTGCATGTGTGTGGGGTGTGTACATGTGTTCATATGTATGAGGATTTACTTGCATGTATGTGAATATGTAGAGGTCAGAGGTCAAAGTTGGGTGCCTTCCTCAATTGCTGTTCACCTTATTTTTGAGACAGGATCTTGCACTAAACCTAGAGCTCAGTAACTTGACTAGACTAGCAAACCTTATAGGTCTCCTATCTCTATTTCTCTAGTGCTGAGACTATAGGCATGCTTTACCATGTCTAGCTTTTATGTGAGTGCTGGGGTTCTGAATTCTGGTCCTCATGCTTGTGTGGTAAACACTTTACCCACTAGACAGGTATCTGTCAAATATCACTGAAAAATTTTAACTTGCATTGTATTGATGATTAAAAAAGCTAGAGTTTCATGTACTTCATGGCCTTTTAAATACCATATATATATATATATATATATAATTTTTATTATTTTATTATGGTTCTTTTGTTTGTTTTTGTTTTTTGGTTTTTCAAGGTAAGGATTCACACTAGCCCAGTCTGACCTGGAATTCACTACGGAGTCGCAGGGTGGCCTCAAACTCATGGCAATCCTCCTACCTTTGCCTCCAGAGTGCTATATTTTTATTTTTTTTATTTTAATGCTTAAATATACTTTATCTCAAATGAACTGCTGTTTCCATCATTTGTCTATGTTCTACTTTTTCCAGTGTCTTTTTCTTGCTGATATGTAATACTTTATGTATTGTGATGACTCATTCAACTTGCCATAACAAAATTATATATTCTGAGCAAGTTATAAACAATAGAAATTTATTTCTCTTTGTTCTAGAGGTTGGAAAAATCCATGATTGTGGCAACCAAAAATTTAGTGTGTGCTGAGGGCTTTCTAGTTCTTGATAGAAGGGGTAGTAGGTCTCTCTCGGGCCTCATATGAAAGGATACCTCATCCCACTCACTACAGCTCCACCCTAAGGTCCAAACTAGCTCCCACAGGCTTCAGCTAACACCATCACCATGTATTGTGAGTGCAACCTTTCACTGCCCAGAAGTATTACAAATATATTAAATATATTCCCTGAATTGAGTTCTCTTTGGTATTTTAATAACATTTTCATGGATATATTTTATACTAACATATTCTATTACCTGGTATTTTCCACTCATGGTATTAAAATATATATTTCCCTACTCTAATACCACAAACATATTTCATGATTTTATTTTTCCCTAAGAGTTATTTGTTATTATTGCTGTTTACATTTCTGCCATCATCTGTTTGGATTTGGTAGTATAGAAGAGGTTATCAAAATTCCTCTGATAAATTTTAGTAATTAACTGACCCACTAGCTTTTGGTGAATTTGTCTGCCTTGTATTTTATTAATACATAACTAATTGCTGATCTCAAAGATGAGTTCAAGAGGGACACAGTATTTTTCATATGAGACAGTATACCTACCGTAAGATTCATTCACATCAACTTATCTGAGCCTCAGGATAACCTGACAAGGATTATGGTACTGTTCCATTCTGTATTTGATAAAACAGAAGCTTAGAAAGGACAAGTGATTAGTTCAAGGTTAAATAATGAGTAGCAGAGCGAAAATTCAATACTCTTTTTTTTTTTTTTTGCTCCAAAGTTCACATTTAGTTCTTTCTTGCACCAGAATTGTGGTGACAGCAAACATTTGAAATGTGGACAAAGTACAGCGCAGGATATAAGGCTATCATCAGCTGGGCTATTTTAGTAAAGAAGGGTAATATTTTCACCAGAGACAACTTCGTTTGTCTTTGCTCTCGGTATTGATAAGGATTAAGAGTAAGTCATAACTTACTTGCATTAGAGACTCTCAAGAGTTTTGCATGTTCAATTCTAGCTCTTAAGAGAAAGTACAAGTGGGGTTTGGCAGATGGAAGAATTCTGAGCAAAGGGCACAGGTGGTTTATTCAAGGTCAAATAGCAAGGTCAAATATCCAAAGTAAGGCTGGAGAGATGGCTTAGCGGTTAAGTGCTTGCCTGTGAAGCCTAAGGACCCTGGTTTGAGGCTCAATTCTCCAGGACCCACGTTAGCCAGATGCACAAGGGGGCACACGCGTCTGGAGTTCTTTTGCAGTGGCTGGAGGCTCTGGTGCGCCCATTCTCCTTCTCTCTGCCTCTTTCTCTCTCTGTCAGTCTCCAATAAATTTTAAAAAAAAGAAAAAAATATCCAAAGTAGCATAGTGGTAGAGTAGGATATAGCAAGTACCTTACTCCTGTCTCTATGATCACCCAAACCATTTGTCTACATGACTGTTACGAGGTTGACTAGGCCCTGGTCAGCCTTTTTTCCCTTCTGGAGCATTTTAGTTTGCAGAGGTTTTTGTTTGTTTTTTTTTTTTTTGTTTTATTTTTGTTTTTTAATTGCGCAGGCTGTTTACCACCCAGGACCAATCACCCACTCTTTCAGCCTTCATGTGGAGCTGCTCCTCGCAGGTCCGTTTCCCCAGAGAGGTTTCTGGCTCCTTCCATCATTGTCTTTAAGCAAGTCCATGCCCCAGAGCAGAGCTCTGAATGTGAATATGCAGCTGATGTCGCCCGTCACCTCCGTCCAGACACAGAACAGTGTAATTGCAAAAATTGTTTCATAATCCTTCCCAATTAAGCTCCTGACAACCTAATTTTAAAGACCCCGTTGGAGTTTCACTTTGCTGCTCTCATCATTCCTCCTTCCACTCTTCACTCCTGGCCCCACAAACAGACCTACTGCCTTAACTACAGTTCCAAACTAGCAAGCATGAGCAGCAGGGTATGAGGCCATAAAACCATCTTTTGGCTTTTTGACCCCCTTATTGTTATCAGCCACTCATTGAGGCTGTGACATCATGTTGAAGAGCTGAGAAGGGGAAGCTGGCTATTAAGACAATGAAAGGAACTCAAAAATGCAAATTAGTAAAAGATAAATATTTCTCCCTGAAAAATGATGAGCAGAATGGGCCTGGGGGTTAGGTATCATTCATTTTGGCACAGCATTAAGTCAGTAACCCAAGCATCTAATACCCAGGATGTATTTGTGTTGGATCATCTCCCTTCCTGTAACACACACACACACACACTACCACCACTGCCACCAAGAACAACAACAGATCAGACTCCTATAAACAACTACCTGTCTCCCAGGTTCAGTCTGTCTTCTATACAGTGTGCACTTTGTGGAGTCATGCAGAATTTCTCAGACACTCATGGCAATGGTAAAGGAGCGGCAATGAAAAAAAAAAAATAGAGCAATTCTAAATTTCTTTATCTTTTTTCTGTTTTCATTTCCTCTGTAGTTTTCAAAGCATACTCCTGTCAGGCAATCAGGAATTTTGGAATATAGCATTCTTTATTAGCCCATATAAGCCCCCTCCTATGCTCTGGGTTTGTAAGATTTTCCCTAAAATGCCACAGGCCAGGTACCACATTCCCAGTTTAGGTAAAACCTCCAATTAAAATCAGCAGGGAGGTTGCTTGAATTAGGTATCTCAGTCAGGACTCCCCAGTCAGATGGTTCTGAAAGGGAGATGTGAGTCTGTGGAAGCACTGATGGGAAGCCCTGGGTGGCAGAGACTCAGTCCTCCAAATGACAAGTAACTCCATGTTGTGTCATGGGGAGATCTGTCAACTTGCCAGAAAATTCTGGATGAGGTTAAGATAGAGCCACAGGAGAGCTGCTAAGGTGCCTCCATAGCCCTGAGCCTAGTTGATCACTCCACTCTGGTTAGCGGGTGAGGGATGCTTAACAGTCATCCAGGAAGTACTAGGATTAGATCTTGAAATCCTCTTCTCTGCTTGAATGTGCCCATACTGCATGAAAATGAGTGAGTTAAATGCCCTTTGTGTCTTTGACACCCTCATAAAATTGCATGGAAATCAGAAAAAAAAAAAAAAGTCCAATCTTAGGGAAACAAAGTGAGAATGAAAAGATAATTGCTGTGATGAAGAAAACACTAAAAAATATAGGTTGTCCATCTCACCAACCAAGACTGGGCACATTGAACTATAAACATGAGTGCTATGAGCTGGACATTGGCCAGGAATTTTGATTCTGTGGTACAAGATCTTCACTGGCAACCACTGTGAATATTCTCCAATCAAGAACCCGTTTTCTAGTTCAGGAAGGAAAATGGAGTTTCCTGCCCTGCTTTCCTCTCTTCCCTTCCTTCCTTCCCTCCTTTCTTCTTTTCTTCTTTGCTTCCTTCTCTTCTCTTCTCTAACCTGGCCCTCCCCATCAGAATGTACTGAAATCTTTTCCAACAGAAAGAAGCTGGTTTGGCTACTAGTAGAAGATGCTGTGGATCTCTAGGGATGGCGAGAAGCATTTTAAAATGTGGTCCTAGTTGCCTGGCACTGACTGCCTAGCAGTGGAGCTGTGTGAACTTTATGAGACACTCTCCTCTGATGCTGGCCTATTAAGCCATTTCCCTGTTCCCAGGAATGAGGTGTCTGTCACTGGCTGGCCTGGGAAATGGTATTTATAGATCACAGTCCCTTCTACACTTGATTCCCACACCTTTTCCTGTGCTCTTGACGTTGATCCACGGCTACATGAAAATGGAGAAGAGGGACCCTGGCAGGTTCAGAGAAAGAAGAAATGAGATATTAGGCCCTTCACATACTCATACTTTCTGTTTGCATTATTTCAATTTTGTTCTTGTGGCTTGCTTCTTCTTATTGCTTACCTTATTGTCATAATGTAATATTATGACTCATAGTGGGAAGTACACCCATGCCAGAGGTAGAGAGGTTGGTATTTTAATAAAAAAGCATTGTGTTCTCAGACAAGTTATCTCATTTTATTTTCTTCAGTCACTCCATGATGGTTTACATACAAGTCTCAGCATCTCAGATGTCTGAAGGTGTTCAGTAGGGATAAGTATAGTCCCTTCACTGGCTTAAGGCACCATCTCCAATTGAATCTTGCAGAGTTATGACTATCAGTGATTACTACTCAGACCACTGGCTGGAGATGTAGATGGTATAGGAAATTGCTCTAATTGAGGCTTATTTCTCACTGTTCTCACTGGAAGTTGCCTGCACTAGGAAAGAAAAGGAAAGAAGGAAAAAAGAAAGGGAAGGAAGGCCAAAAAAAAAAAAAAAGAGGGCGTGAGTTGTTTTGTTTTTGTTCCAGCTTTTCATCTTCTCAAAATGAAAAAATAGACAGAAAAAGGAATGCTTAGTGACCTTGGGACTTAAGGGTCACTAATCACATTGCTCTATTTCTAGTCTTCCTTCTTTTGCAGAAAAAATGGGTTTGCTGCGCCAGCAGTCCATGTCCCAGCCCATGGCCCTCTCAGCGTGCACTTCTCCTGTATCTTTACATGAGGAGAAACGAGCCTCTGCTGAGCATCTTCATTTCTCCTGCCCACTCTACATCCCATCCCCATCTGCCCCTCTAGCGGCCTCCAAGTAGCCCTCTGCTTATGTTCTCCAGCTTTTGCCATATCAGCTGAGGCACAGCGTGTTTTTCTCTTTTCTGTCCCCCTCCTCCACTCTCTACCTTTCCCTTCTGTTTCCTTTTTTCCTGGGCCTTGCACTCCCTACACCCCCTCCTTCACACCTCCTCCCTTCTGCGACCTCATGCTGTATCATTAATGCCTCCTTTGATACAGCCCACAACCTCACGATTATTCGGAGCTCAGGAGACGCAGGTGCCATGCAGCCTGCTAATGCGTCTCAGAGGGCCTCTGTCCCCCAATCCCTCCTGCCTGACAAGGCTGGAATCCTAATTCCCCATGAGCCCCCTTGCTTGTTGCAGCACCACTAGGAACTTTCATCTTTTTATTCCCCCCAGTGAGGATTCTGAGAGTTCAGCCACAATGAAGCATTGATCAGAAGAGTGGGGGCTGTGGTCCTGACAAAGGGTCCCAATGATGAGACATGAGAAAGGGGGCGCTCTACCGGGTTATAGAATGCCTTGCAGATGGGAACAGAGAAGCTCTAAATGGGGTACTGTCCTGTCACTTGGAGAGGGAGTGACAGGGGCAAGTGTGGGCCATTTGAAAGAGGCATTTTTTTTTCTTTAAATGATGCTCTAGTCAGATGGAATGGTACAATCCGAGCTGCGTGGAGGGCCCCTGCAGCTCACAGAAATATCAGATGACTCATACCCCAATATTCAGTCAATGTTCTGGTTTGTGAGGTGGGAGCCACACAGCTCATTATTATTTCTGTTCAGTTTCCTAAAGGCTGGGCCTGCTGCTGTTCTCCAGGCTATAATAGGATTGGTCTCATGAAGCAGAGACCAGGGAGGCCTGGGGCTGTGTGGGTGGATGGTATCGAAAACTAATACTATGGTCCTGAGGGGAGAGGGAGAGGTTTTTTTGCTTTCTTGTTTTTTAATGAAAAATAAGAAGGAAAAATATTAATATTCTTTGTTCATTCATTCTGCAAACATGCATTCGTTCAGTAAACATTGATAGAGCTAGGCTCTTTGCTAGATGCTGGGGGAAGGAGCCCCTCCCACCGAGCCTGAGGGCCTGGAGAGGAAACCGGCTAGGAGAGGAGCAGTTCTAATACATTGCCTTAGATGTAGTGAGGGATGTTTTCTTGCTGGGGGGAGGGGGAGGATGGTGATATGGATTTAACAGGTAGACAGTTTTGGGAAACTAATTATTCCACCATTTTCTCTCAGCTGATAAGCAACTCACTTAAAGCTCAGAGAACTAGGCAGCCATTTCAACAGTATCCATTTTCAAATGAATATTACAAAATGGTTTCCTTCTGACTCCAGAGAGATAGTAACATTCCTGAGAGACTGTCTCAGTACCTTCAAAGGAAGAGCTTATTCTCTGGGATACAAGTACATTTTATTGTTACCTTTTCATAATTGTTCTCTGCCAGCCTTTCTTGATACTTTAAATACATTAACTCACAAATCCTCACACCAGCCACCAGAGATGGGCTTTATTATCCTCATTTTAGAAATGGATACTGAGGATTCAAGAGGTGGAGTGGTATGTCCCTGCTTCAAGAATAGTTTTTTTTTCTGAACCGAGTTCTGCCTGGGCCAATGCATCTATGCTCTTCAAACTTAGGCTGTACTGCCACCCTGCTGGCTCTGGATGTTTATGGCTTGGTGATTGTGACTCATCAGTAGAAATGATACAACAGATGGGTTGTTAACACGTCCCACCACAGGGAGTACAATGTAAATGGGCTTCTGTTCCCAGCTTCATAAACTGGAGATCATGATCCAGTGACACCATCATCATCACCATCAGCATCACCACAACACATGTAGCCTTCAGGCAGTTTTTTCCTAAGTCTTGTCAAAAGAAAAACCTGTGAGGAGTAATCTCATTGATAGTAAGCTTTGAGTTCATCATTTGACCAGTTTCTGTGGACATATCTGTAAAGCAGGCCTATCTGTCTTTTGCAAGGATAGCATGAGCTGAGTTTTATCAAGCTTTTCATCCCTACTATGTTAGGAGCTAGACTTCATGTAAAAAACAAATCATGTAATCCTTCTAATAGTCCTTTGTGATAGGAGTGATTAGGAAGGTTAAGGAAACAGCCCAGTATCTTCGTTGCTGTGAGAGCAAGGATTTCATTCAATCTCTGACTTACCTTGAATCTCAAGGTATTGTCGTGTGTTCTTGTTAAGCTCAAGTGAGAAACTTTGAGTGAAAATGCCCTGTGCAGGGCAAAATGTGCTAGACATATATGAATGTCTATTTGTAGCATGGAAGACGGCCAAGAGGTGATATGCACAGAAATGAGGAAAGATGAGAGGCCTCCAGGCTGACTGCCTTACATATTTTTACCTATTCTTCTGTTGCTTCTTATCCGCTCATGGATCTGTCTTCATTGAAATGTTTTAGTGGCTGTAACCTGAGTATAGACTCTGGTATCATTTATACTGCTGCAAAGTAGTGGAGAGGCGACCTAAGGATACATTCTGAGAATGCCACAAAAGCTCTAACAAAAATGGGGGTATTAATACCTTTCTTACGTGAGCCAGTGTGAGAACCATGTAAGATCATCAATATGGAAATATTATATGATTTCTAGAATATGATAAGATACACTTATTTTTGTTTTGAAGTTATTGTGCATTATATCTCCTCATCTGAAGAATGTGTGGAATATTGAATCACCTGGTATAGATTAAAAGAAATAACTACCTCAAGATATTTTCAATGGGTGATTTTTCATATTTTTGCACCCATAAAGGGTATTTGTGTTTAGACACTTTATGTGTCTATTGTATAACATAATTAAAATATATGGCTAGATACTCCCAAGTTGTACCCCAACGCCTTCCCTTTACTGATGACCACATTAGAAACATACAGTACAATGCTATGTGGATGGTTTGTGGACTTACTGGGGACTAAAATATAGTTGTTTAAAATTATATTCTTTGTTCTTTCTGTTATTACTGATTTGCTCAGCCTTTTCATTTTTTTTTTTTTTAGACCACTTCAATCAGCATGATCAATTGTATGGAATCACTCCCAGGCCCCACCCTGATGGCTAACCTTTCTATTCTTCCTTTTTCCCCCAGGACAATTCAGCAGTGGCTGGCAAGAGTCCAGTCACTTCTCTACTGCAATGAGAATGGGTTCTGGGGAACCTTCCTAGAGAGCCAGAGGAGCTGTGTGTGCCACGGGAGCACCACACTGTGCCAGCGCCCCATCCCCTGTATCATAGGTGGCAACAACAGCTGTGCCATGTGTAGTCTGGCCAACATCTCACTCTGTGGCTCCTGCAACAAGGGCTACAAGCTGTACCGTGGCCGCTGTGAACCACAGAATGTGGACTCTGAGAGGAGTGAGCAGTTCATCAGCTTCGAGACAGACCTGGACTTCCAGGACTTGGAACTGAAGTACCTATTGCAGAAGATGGACTCACGCCTCTATGTCCACACTACCTTCATCAGCAATGAGATCCGCCTTGACACCTTCTTTGACCCTCGGTGGCGTAAGCGCATGTCCCTCACTCTCAAGAGCAACAAGAACCGTATGGACTTCATACACATGGTGATAGGCATGTCCATGCGCATCTGCCAGATGCGTAACAGCACCCTGGACCCCATGTTCTTCGTCTATGTTAATCCCTTCAGTGGTAGTCATTCAGAGGGCTGGAATATGCCCTTTGGGGAATTTGGCTACCCACGCTGGGAGAAGATTCGTCTCCAAAACAGCCAATGCTACAATTGGACTCTCTTGCTGGGCAATCGCTGGAAGACTTTTTTTGAGACGGTCCATATCTACCTACGCAGTCGGACTCGGCTACCTACCTTACGCAATGAGACTGGCCAGGGCCCAGTGGACCTGTCTGATCCCTCCAAGAGGCAGTTCTACATCAAGATTTCAGATGTGCAGGTGTTCGGATACAGCCTAAGGTTCAATGCTGACCTCCTTCGCAGTGCAGTGCAGCAGGTCAATCAGTCCTACACCCAAGGTGGTCAGTTCTATTCTTCTTCATCTGTGATGCTCCTTTTGTTGGATATTCGGGACCGAATTAATCGCCTGGCCCCTCCTGTGGCCCCCGGGAAGCCCCAGCTGGACTTGTTCTCTTGTATGCTAAAGCATCGCCTGAAGTTAACCAACAGCGAGATCATTAGGGTGAACCATGCCTTGGACCTCTACAACACCGAGATCCTCAAACAGTCGGACCAGATGACAGCTAAACTCTGCTAACCCTTTGCCATGGACTTCCCCTTTTGTGTACAAACACAACAGAACAAAACAAAGCAAACAAAACAAAACACACACACACACACAATTTGTAAAATGTAATTAATATTCAGAGGAAAGGAGGGAAATCTTCATTTGTTGGCAACTAAAGTGTTCTAGCAACTGTATAAAAACATGGGGCATGTTTGTTATTTCTATACTCTGTCAAGAAGAAGGGTTTCAGCCCTTTGTGGAGCTTTGAGGTGGTGGCTTCTTAGGACTCGGGTGGTGTGGATGGGGAGAAGGGGAGAGCTTATGCAATGAATTGTAAAGATCTCTGCTGTGCAGGTGCTAAGATTAAACACTAAAGAGAGAGATATATGTAATGTACCACTGACACTGCCATTTTTCCTTGTGGGAGGAAATGGACATAGATAAAGAAGATATTTCTTCGGTTAAGATTTCTTCCCTCTTTATGCAGAATTCCTTGTGGTTCTTTTGACTCTTTCTCAAACAGGGGTAGGGACATGGTGACATTGCTATCCTACCCATATGGCTTATTTATTTTTCAATAAACTAAAAGTAATGGAACCTGGGCAGTGTGGTGGGGGGAATGGGGAGAATGCACATTCACAAAATCAAAGAACAGTAAGTGACCTTAGATGTTAGCTTTTCAAGGTCCCTAGTGTAGGAAATAACAGAAGTGGCATGCCCATGATTACACCTCCAGTAATTGTTTGAATAAGAATTTTAATACTGCTTTCTGATTCCCATAACAACACACATTCGTCCTCATGCTGGCCACTATGCTGGTTTCCAGGTCAACAAAGCTGCCAAACAGTGAAGGGTTCTTCTGTTCAAAATTGTACTTGATGGTTGTTTTGTGTGTATGAAGAAATCCTTCCTATCTCCTTTTTCCAAAATGAAGTAGGGTGGTGTCAGATTTCCCAGAACTGTTTTGCATATTAGAAGTGAAGTTTTAGTTTGAATAAAATCAGTGACCAAATAATACAAAGAAGAATAACGATAATGAAAGTTTTAGTATTGCACTGGTCCTCAAGTATCTAAAATAATTATCATTTGGTTAACTCATAATGCATGTGAAAACTATATATGTGTTTATACACACACACACACACACACACACACACACACACACACATCCATTTCCCACACATACACACAATGAAAACACTACCACTTCTTTAGCATCTTTGAAAAATGAGAATTTTAGTGAAGGACTTGGATTTGAGGTAGAATGGTAGAGTCAAGAAAGAAAGCTCATCTTAAAGAACTTCTGTAGAGGATTTGGGAGGACATTAATTTTTAGCTTGTAGTAGTTCGGCACTTTTCTCTCTGGTGTTTGCAGTCATATGGATCCTCATGTCTTCATTAGCAATGAGTTGCAAAATCACAAAGGTGTCGATTTGCAGGGGAATTTAGAACTTCTCTGGTCTAAGCTGCTTGCAGTGCAAATCTCCTTTTCGTGTTGACTGATTGTGTTATCTGCACAGAAAATAGGTTAGTTCTATTTTCCATTTTCTCTGAAATTTTCTTTCACTGAAGGGAAGCAACAGTTCTCATTCCATCTTGTATTGTGAAACAGATCCAGTGATACAAATACCCTTCCATACTTTGCATATTTGCACTCACTGGCTCCCATTCTGCAATGTGTATTTCTCCCTCATGATTCTAATAATAATGCTTGGTACATGTTGAAGGTCACCAGCATCTGTGATAGGAGCATAACATATGAACCATCCCTGACAAACTTTTATTTTAAAGTAAAAAAGGAGGGTTTAGTAACAAAAAAAGGTGAAGAATTATCTACTTGTTTAAGTGAGAGCAGAAGGAAGATATAATTTTTTCTAGAATAATAAATTCCAACTTTATTATTCTCATTTTCATTATGATTAGCATACATTTTATGTCAGCTATGACACAGTTACATAGGTTTTCAGACATCAGTCTTTGAAAGGGTCATTTAGTTTTGAAACCCTTCCTGCTTGGAAGGGGGCTTTTTCTGGAGTATGTACACCAAGGAAATGATGTGGCAGAAGCTGAGTAAGTAGTCAAGTATTTCTTAAGCATCTACTGAAAGAGGGAAGAAGGTCAGAAATATAAACGTGTAGAGAAAGTGGTCCGTGTATATTTTTGTGCTGTTAACAAATGTTGCAATCAGGTTCGCATTGCTGGTAGAAATCACCCAATCAAGAGCAGTTTGTGTGGAAAAAAGCTTACAGGCTCAAGGGGATGCACCACGATGGAAGGGAAAACTATGGCATGAGCAGAGGGTAGACATCACCCCCTGGCCAACATAAGATGGACAATAGCAACGGGAAACATTGGCAAAGGGAAACTGGCTGTAACACCCATAAGCTCGCCCCCCAAACTACATTGCCTCCAGATGGCATTAATTCCAAATCTCCATTGGCTTGGAACCTAGCATTCAGAACACCTAAGTTATGGGGGACAACTGCATCAAACCACCACAGCAAATTAATTAAAAGGACAGACATAAAGCAAATATTATTTAAAATCATTACAGAACATGATGAGTTTTGTCTTACATTTAAACACAGACAAAAAGTCTCATGTGATTGAAAAGTCTTTATAGAAGGAATGAATTGATCTTGAGTATAGAAAATTGATCAGAAACTGGACAAATTAAAAGGACCGTGATGATGAAAGGAATGGGAATGCAAAACACAAAAGTGTTTAGGAGTCAACCATAATAATAATTGTTAAAGGTTCATTGATAATGGGAGACCTGTCTGGGGGAGAAAGAATTTTCACAAGCAATACAGGCAATCACCCACATTCATGATGACCTACATAATGAATTTCAGACTGGTTCATGCTTAGTTCCCCTCCTTTTCTCCTTCATCTCCACCTTCCAAACATTCCTAACACTCCTGTCATGTCAATGTTCTCTTTATTGCCTAGCATTTTACAGACTATGCAATCTTCACCTACACTGTGCTGATTCATCCTCATCATGATACAGTTAGAACCTTCAGTTCAAGTTCCTCACTAAATTTCATGAAAAGCATGTGTGGGGAAAACCCTCCTCCCTTCACCTTAAAAATATTGATTCAATCTTTTCACCTTATAGATTCAATACAGTAATGATTGGGAAAACTATAGAAATAGTTGACTTTTCAAAGATAAAACTTTAGACATGGAAATATTATTTTGAGGTTGAGATTTAAAATATTCTGTTTTGAAGGAATATAAGTTCTGTGAATATCTGAATGTCTCTTGCTTGAATCTGGCTGGCATTTTGAACTAGCAAGATGCCCTCTAACTGTGAGGAAGAGAATCCTAAAACCTTCAAGTGGGATTTTAATTCAATTAGTGTCCTACCAATTTGATGCAGCAACTAAGGACCTGCAGTCTCTGATTAATATGCTGATGCTAAGACACGAGAGTGCACAGAATGCCCATTTGGATAACGTCTGGTGGCAAAGCATGTCATTGCCATGGAAACTAGAGAAAGCCATTAATTAGCTATCAAATAAAATCATTGGAAGATTCCAGACCATAACATATCTGTCCCCTTTAAAGAAGAGGGTCATACTAAGAGTAAGGCTTCCTTCAAGGATTAAAAACCTATGCAGACTACATTTTGCACAGTATGATAAATGTTGGTGTATAAATCTAATGAACACAATATGAATGAGGCTTTGCGGTTAATTCAAGTCCAAGAATGTAATTTTGAATAGAGAGTACGTTCTTGGGTTGAGTAAACTGAAAAAAAAAATTAATGGCAAAAAATTTTCTTCACTGTTCTGTGAAAAGACAATGATAAAATAATACGGATCCACTAGATGGTGATAAATGGCCAAGGGAAGAGATCATACCATCAAAGAGTGAGGAGAGATTAATTTCAAATGTCACAGCTGCAGATAATGTCATTTTCAATTTAATAAAGGAAAAATTAAAAATCAAGAAAGAAAATGAGAAAAATAAAATAGGCCAATATACAAATACACAATAATGCAAATAATCACAATAACTATAATTGGATAAAACCAATCAGTTAAAAAACGGAGCTCATCAGGTTACAAGTCACAGATTAAGAAATAGACATAAAAACCAGGTATGGTGGCACAAACCTTTAATCCCAGCATTTATGAGGCAGAAATAGTAGGATATCTGTGAGTTTGAGGCCCTCCCAAGACTACCAGGTCAGTCTAAGCTAAAGCAAGATTCTACCTCAAAATATCAAAAAAAGAAAGAAAGAAAGGGACATAAAGTAAGGTTGAAAACAAGTGGATCAATAAAAATATGCTAGACATTCTTTCCGCCCCCTCTTCCGCAAAATTTCCCTGAGCCATGTTGGGTTCATTTTTGGTCTGCTTCAGTGATGAGCTGTTGGGGGCCTCTGAGGCTCTGGCTCTCTGATTTGGTAGGAGTTGATTTTTCTCTGTGTTGGTCTCCTTCCCCTTTGTGCTGGTATCCAGTTTATCAGGAAAACAGCACCCTTGCTTGTTTCACCAATTTTCCTTAGTTTTGAGGTATGATGGGGCAGCTGTCTCCTTAGGATCTGCATCTATCTGAAAAAGAGAAGCAGATTCTCCAACTGAGAGTAAGTTAGCACCCGGAAAATTGAGATAGCACTTTTTTGATAGAGAGTTTAATAGGTGTAAGCCCTCTTGTACCCCATGATTGATGGTAGCTTGATATTGGAGAGCAGGCTTATGTTTGGATATGGTTCTGACTTGTTTCCCAGCTCCAGCTATGGGTCCCTTACCCCTGAGGGGATCAGTTAGCCAAATCAAGAGCAGTTGGTTCCCCACCATGGCTGTGTGCCTCTATTGCACTTGTGTGGGCATCACACCAGATTCTTTGTTGTTTAGTAGGTTAGACCATGAGTTGCTTGGAAAGATATTGGTCATTTCCCCCAGTCGCCCATGTAGCACCTTCTGCCACTAGACACGCTGACTGTCTGGGGACTGACTGTCTCCTGGCTTCCAGCCATGCCATTCCATTTTACGTGTCAGCTGTGTATGGAGTTTTCAGCAATAGGGTCTTACCATTGACCTTTGGTGGGTCACCAAGTACTCTGACAGAAGTCTGTCATTCTTTTAGGAAACCTTATAGTTTTCTCTGATCAAAAGCTCACAAGTTGGGTCATGATATGCAGAAACATTTATCGTACCAATAACTGTGGGCTAACTCCACAAGGCATGACCCATTTACATCAACAAGGAGGAGCTATTGGGAGGGAGTAGGTCATGGATGAGCCTAAACAATGGTACCAAACTGCTTGTATTTGCTGAAAAGAAAACTAATAAATTAAACTTTAAAAATATGCTAGACATATCAATAAAAGAAAACTTCATTGTTGATGTCAGTTAAAATAGACATTAGGAAAATATATTATCAGGGTTTAAAATGCCCAATTTATTACTCAAATAACTCTAGGTTAAAAACTTCAAATTTCAAAGAAAAGAAATTACACATGAAGTTACTTTGCTAGTTTTCAGTGCCAACCATGATCCTAATGCCCTTTTCATTATCTCAAAGTGAAAAGTCACTTAGCCAATCATATAACCAAGACATGAATTGGCCCCCTTGACAGCATTTCAACTAATGGGCTACAGAAATCACACACAATACATTTCCATCTTTTCTCTCTTTCTCATCTTATATGCAAGTATCTTTCCAACGGAGATCAGCCAAATCATTGGATGGTTATAATAATCTCAAAGCTCAGTGGAGGTTCTTTTCTTCCTGAGACCTGCATACACAGTGGCAAACCTGAGATTTCTAGAAGGAAGAATTCACTATCTCTGTGATGCTTCTTCTTCCAAACTACCCACAGAATCTGTACTTCCTGGCACAAAGTTTCATTTACTTTCCAGTACTTCTTCTGTCAATATGCTAGGTCAATGCTATGATATACTATCCCGGCTTGGAGCCATCTTCCCTTCTCAACAAACTCACAAATCAAGAAGGACAAAAAGTATGGAATTCAATAGATTTGAATCAAACATCAGGAAATAACCTAATGATTGTGATATGAACTTATCACGAAGTAAATTACAGAGGAATTGCAGATTATTACATGTGCCTTTTCCCAGTAAAAATGTACACTTACAGATACTCTTAAATACTCATTTGGAGGTCTCTAACAATGTCTCTTGAACATACTGAATGCTTAAAAAATTAGGCAAGTATCTCTGATCAACTTTCCACCATGAGTTTATTGCTATCTCATAGTTAGACCTGTTTACATACCAAATCCATGCAGTTCATATAGCATTATCTTATCCTCTTTACAGAAATAGGGACCTTTTGAAGGAATGGTATTGTGTCTACTTTAACAAAACTCAACATATGGCATATTCAAATTTCTCAATATATATCTGTTTTGTAATTATGAAATAAAAGAAAGGAGCTGTTACATTTAAAAGCAGAGAGTCTGACAAAAGTATGAGAAAAATCATTGATCTATATAATGTCAGCAACAGATAGAGTGTAGGTCAGCAAACCTGATACAATAATGTACATGAGGTCCATAGAAGAGTTTATTCAATTGGCAAAGAAAAACCCTCCATTAAGCATCTTGGAAGAAGCAAGTGCATTCTAACATCCACAAGTTGGGGTGCTCCATGAGTTGAATATATGATCTCCACATCCAATGTGCTTGCTTGGAGGAACTCCTCCATAGCTATCTTATCATAAGTGAACAGTGGGTCTCTGTTATAGCTAAGGCATTATAGTCTTGGTAAAACTTTACCTTGAGCCATTCACCACAAGAAGAAAACAGATTTTAATTTATTTTTATTTATTTGTTGTGTTCCCACATGTGTGTAATGTGGTGGTGTGTGTGTGTGTGTGTGTGTGTGTGTGTGTGTTATATGCACATACATGCTCCCATGCAACAAACCATGTATTTATCTGGAACAGAAAGTCAAATATCCTATTCCATCACTTTTCTGCCCCTCTTACTGATCCTAGAGCTTGTCGTTTGTTCTGTGGGGGCTAGTGATTCTCTGCTCTCTGCTCCTCACAGGACTCAGGTTATAGATACACATGGCCCTGCCCAGCTGTTTATAAGCATCCAGGAGATGCAATTTGAGTGGTCTCCCAGGGCTCTTCAGGACTTCGTACTTGCACAGGAAGTATTCTTTAACATTTGATCCGTCTTTCCAACCACTTAACAGCTTTGATAACAATTTCAGATAGGAGCTTTAGATCTGATTAGGAGAAAGAAAGGATTCCCAAGCTGCAAATCTAAGTTTTAGGCCTGCTATCATGAAAGTGACTCTGCTCCTCACCTTGCCCAGGGATGGAAGATGGGTCTGACTTTGCCATAGATCTAACAAGTGAGGAAATTGTAATGCGTTTTATAAATTAGGGAACGATTATCAACAGTGAGGATTTGCTAATGATATGGTGTTATTTTAAATACATAATTATCAATTAATAATGTCACTTGATATTTTGTTAGCACACACACACTGAAAGGATTCTGGGCTTAAAGCTTTCACCTAGGCACTGGGTTATCCTGAATTACTAATTAGCTACAGAACCAAAAATGGAATTCATGTTTTCTGATTCCTGGTAAATAATTCAACTACTAAGCTTATCAATGGTCCTACAAAGAGAGAATAACAGACAACATGAACAGTGGTTAGGAATGCTGACTTGGAGACAGAAAACAAGCATAGAGCATTTATTAGCTATACAACGTTGATGTGATATTTAGTCTCTCTGATTCAATTTCTTCTACTATAAAAAGGAAATAGTACAAACTGTACTGTGATAGTATGATGAGTGTTTTTAAATGTTTGTGAAATGTAGCTTCTACAAGTGATACCTCTTGAAAAGGAAAGTACATAATCTATAACTGTTACCACTTTGACCTTGGAGAGTCATGGCCAGCCAGGTCCAAAGACATAGAACTCAGCATACATTGAGAAAAGAGGAAAAGAAGGCATATAATGTTCGCTAACCCTCTTTGATGTCTCATATATTCAACATATGCCTCATTTAATTTGGAATAATCTCTAAGAAAGATTCATTATCTGCCTCATACAAATGAGGAAACCAGGGCACCAAAATTGTTCAGCACAGTTTTGCAGTGGCTTATTTCACGCATGCATTGAGTGGAAAGTATTAGGTGGGGGAGGGTGGCTTGCAGCACTGACTCTGAAGCTGAAGGCATTCGATCCTTGGTGATATCCTCTGCCTACAGCATGACCCTGACAAGTCACTTAACCCCTGTGTGCCGCAATCAGTTTCTTCATGTGTCGTTTTGGGGAGGATAATAACCTCCCTTCTTGGGTTGCCCATATTTGCATTGGGAGTTAGTGCAGGGAAGGCCTCCGAGAGCTCTCTGGTACTGAGCAAACATTTCGTAAGCGATTTCCTTCATGATTCTTTCCATCTAGGCATGGCTCATTCACAAGACTGAAGACACACTGCCATGTCATGCCTCTTGGCTTCCATGTCTGTGCATGAGGTTTCTCTGGAACCCTCTCTAGTGCAGCACTGAGTGGAAGACTTAGAGCACAAAACCTGCCTGCAGAAGTTCATAAGCAACTGATGGCAACAATCTGTTCCAAGCCCTAAATAAGGGAAGGGTGCAATGAGAGAGAGAGAGAGAGATAAGAGAAATATTAAACATGGAATCAGGAAACAAGAGACTGAATTTATAAGAGATCTGAGAAACTGTTCCCCATGTCTTCACTCCTGACAAGCTTGGTACAGCCTCACCCCATTTCCAGGCCAGCAGGGATGTTGCTTAGCAACCCAGCCAGGGACAGCAGAGCAAGCTCTTCACCAGTGCATTAAGGATTGCTACTGCAGTCCTACAAAGGGCTGAACTTTCATTTAAAACTCCACCTCTAGCACAAGGGGCACTTGCAAATTGGAAACACCTGAAAGGAGAGTCCTCTGAGGGATAAGGGGAGAGAATGCAGGCAAGAGGGAAAATATTCCCTCTAAATTACTAGAAAAATAAGTAGAGAATGATTTTTCCTCCCCTGAAAATTGTAAAAAGTTGATGTTTCTATGAGACTTGTCGAGCCAAGGACTTGGGGAGTCTGCTTTATTGAATTTTGATGTGGGAATTGAGGCTGGCAGGACAGACCCACCTCCAGGTTCATGCAGGCCTTCTTGTCTACAGCTGCAGGCAGTTGATTACCACCTACACATTCAATCTCAAAGAAATATCTGGAAAACCTACATTGTCCTTAGATGAGATCAAAGGTGTTAAGAAAGGTATTTATTCATTGGTTGAACAGATATTTTTCAAAGCTAGCATTTTAGAAAGAAAGTCGGGAAGTGATCCTTATGTGTGGAACATCATGTTAAGGAGAGGAAAATATAAGATGCCATTGGAGGAGACAATATTGATCCTTAACCTCAAGAAAACGGGGTCATGGAAATGACCAAAGGATAAGAGTCTTACATAGAAGAAGGAAACATTCATTGTTCTGTGTAGAGGTCTACAGGCGGTTTGGTGGTCCAGTTCAGCTTGAGATAAGAGAGGGGATGGGAAAGAGAACAAAATAAGAATGAGGAAATATTAGTAGAAGTTAAGAGTGTCTGTACCTATATGACAAAGCAGCTTGTAACTCACATTAGGATTTCAGATTGTATCCTAGAGCAACTGGCAGTCTTTTCTTTTCCTTTCCTTTCTTTTCTTTTCTTTTTTCCTTGGTTTTTCAAGGCAAGGTCTCACTCTAGCTTACGCTGACCTGGAATTCACTATATAGTCTCAGAGTGGCCTCAAACTCACAGCGATCCTCCTACTTCTGCCTCCTGAGTGCTGGGATAAAAGATGTGCACCACCACAACGGGCATTCATCACAGAATTTAAGTATTCCCACATATGATCAATTACATCCGGCATCCAGTCAGTCCTGTTATCCTGCTTTACATAGTTTCTTGCTGCTATGAGCAAACACCTGACAAAAAATAAGCAACTTAGTGGAAGAAGATCTTAGTTTGAAAGCATATGGTCTGTCATGGTGGGGAGAGTATTAAAGGAGAATGAACTACCTCCTCATGAACTGATATACTCAGCCTAATAATGACATGCATGTCCATCTTTCCTAAAATAATAGTAGGTAAGAAAACCCACTTTTGAATCAATATTCATTGAGGTTAAATCCTGTTCTATATCGAAATTTAAATGTGTGACCTTTGGAAAGTTACTTCACAACTCCTGAGTCTGGTTTCACCATCCTTATGTGAAAATATAAACCCCTTATAAAGTAAAATGAGGATTGGAAGAGACTATACCAAGGAAATACTTACAGCAATATCTTACACATAGTAGGAACAAAACAATTACCATTTCCTCCCCACTGTTCCTTTAAGTGTATTAGTTGCACAAATTTCTTGCTTCCATCCTTACAATGATTTCCTAAAATTAGAGGATCAAAGGAGATTATGTACATATAGCACCAGGTATACTGTAAAAAAAATATAAGCATAGCTATTATCATTAATTATCATCAATGAAGCAGTATATGGTGATAGAAGGATTAACTGTGTATCTTACTTTTCTGAATATAGGCTCATCATAAATAAACAAAAGGTAACCAGACATCCTGATGTTTCCTCTCTGTGTACTCATATAGACCCTCTTCAAAATGAAACTTTTATTCTTTAAGGGCTTCTCTCAACCTTTGAGAAGGATCCAGAGTTTCTGAAATATTTTGTTTGTTTGTTTTAGAGTCGGTTGTACAAAAGTCTCTAAGAAGTTAGTAGAATGGCAGTATTATACCACTCCATGTGAACTACTCTCATCCTCACATAGAGGGATCACATGTGTATTGTGATGGCTTGTTTCAAAATATGTGCCTTTAAAGTCTTAAAACTTAGTACTTTGTAATACCACTGTATTTGGAGACAGGGCATTTAAGCAAGTGATTAGGATAGGATAGGCCCTAATGAAATTAAGTGGTGACCTAATAAATCCAGTCAATTTGGACATGCACAAAAGTGTTAGAAATGTATGTCTTACAGAGGAATGATCTCATAACAACATAGTAAGAAGATGGCCATTTGCAAGCCAGAGAATGGGCTCAGAAGAAACACAGCCTGCCTCATCTTGATCTTATACATCCATCCCAAAACATGTCAGAATATATTTCTGACTTTTAACCCATTCAACCTGTGTCATTTTCTTATGTAACCCTTAGAAAATGATAATAATCACTTACCAAAACAAACAAACAGACAGACAACAACAAAAAACAAGTTTATAATCTTTGTGAAGACAGATACAGGGAAGAGTATAGGCTGATTCTTTGGGAGAGGGCCAGATCTCTTGGATTTCCCAATACCACATGAAAGGACAGCTGAATCTTGCTCCCAAAGGGGGAACTAAGTCAATGCAGCTGCTGGAATGCATACATAGTTTGGAGAATGTGTGAGTTTGAAGGTGGTGCCTAGCACACCTCATGAAAACCCTGAAGTGATACCATGCCTCTCTGTAGAAGGAGTAACCATGGGGATACACAGTATTTCTCTATACCATCTGCAATGTAGGTCAGAGAAACCAGACAGTTATCTGCCTTGTTTTCCTGTGACTAGATATATTTAACAACAATGCACTAGACAAGAGATGGTTTGAGGGAATTTTATTTATGAATAAAATAGACATCTTACTAATCATAAAGGTTATAATTCAGACACATAATTTTAAAATAATGAAATATAATATGTCTAGGACCTGTATATTATAGCAAACTAATATTCATCATGGATAAGTATGTAGCATAATCATAAAATCACAGTACTAAGATAAGAGCTATTTTATTTCCATCTCCCTCTTGGAACCTAGTAGAACAGCCTCAAGCAACAGAAATATGCTCAGTAAGCATTGTTCAGTAAACACATGGAACATCTACATGTTATTTCTTTCATTCAGAAATGCACAGAGGCCCCATATTGCAAAGACATTTAGCCAAGGTCACCCAATGAGTCAATAATAGATAAGATCAGATAACACACATTTAATTCCCATTCCCAATGCTCAGTGCAAAGCCTCCATAGAAATGGAACCTCTCTTCTCCAGATGCATCTTGTTCAGTTTTTTTTTTTTTTTAATATTCTTCCAATGGATGGGTACAATGATCTAGTGTGACAAATCCTCTTTGCCTCTGCCCTTCTGCAGAGGGAATTTGCCATCTTCTATGATCATCAGTCTGGCAACATCAATCTAGAAGTTCGTTAATGACACTGACCTGAATCTGTCATGCTGGAAAGAGCACTTCATGGCAGCTGGGATTTGCTGCCATATAGCAGCCTTATTATACATGGAACTTCCTAATGAGTTGATTAAAAAATAAACTTTTTGAATCCTTGAATATGCACTTTTAGACATCTAATAGGAAGTAATTGTACAGAAACATAAAAGGTGATGTAAAGCACCAGGAGTTCTGTAGATGTTCATGCTTGGTTTATTTATTTCTCAGAGTTACTACAACATAAATTGGCTGCATTAGTTTCCTCTTCTGTTGGGACAAAATACCTGACCAGAGAAGCAACTTATAGAAGAAAATGGTTATTATTATTTTTTTTTTTGAGGTTACCATGACAGGGAAGGCATAGAAAAAGAAGCTTGAGGCAACTGGTCACATTCAGTCCACAGTGAGGAAGCAGAGAGCTATGAGTGCTGCTGCTCAGCCAGCTCTCTCCTTGTTACACTTTCCAGGGCCTCAGCCCATGGGACAGCACTGCCCAGGGTATGGTCTGTCTTCCCGCCTTTATTAACCTAATATAGATAAACCCTCCCTCATAATCATGCCCATAGGATTCTTTCCCAGATGATTTTAGGTCTTATTAAGTTGACAGTAAATAGACACTACCCTATCTCTCTTGACCGTACCTTTATATAAAACTTCAGTTGATGAAGGACAAAGTCATAGGAGAACAGGACAAACAGTTGGTCTTCCTACAATAGATTCTCTTCTACTTGTCTCCCATGAAGGATGCTCATTTTATAATGTGTGTGCCTGACACCAAGTCACAGGGTCTATCTCTAATTATTTAAAGCACTGTGAAAGAAAGATGGGCATCACCTTTCTTGCTTTACAGAAGAAGAAGCATCATCTCACAAGGTGCCTATGCCTGAGGGTTTTAGAAGGGCAGGATCCATGAAATTCGGTCTAGAGCCTAGGCTCATGCATTGGAAACCATTCATTCATTTCCTAAGGCAACACACCTACTTAAGCACCTGCTAGGTGCTCAGCTTTGAACTTAGTTGGCTTGCATCCTCAAAGCGAGGACAAAAATACAGATAATTTTTCTCAGCCTTGAAACTTTCACAATGTAATTTAATCTAGTATACATGCTTATTTGAAATACAGACCTCATTCTTATCAGTACTTCTCCATTTTATTAAGAAACTTCACCTTACAAATGAGTTTAATATTTTATAATTGATCATTGTGCAGACCAGATTAACTTGAAGACCTGGGTTGCTAAAGTCATTTCCAAAAAATTCCTGCCTTTAGGACTGGCCTTGGGTCAGCTCCTAGAAAATAATCTCTGAACACTTGGAATAGTCTGCCTCACAAGACTATTTCATGTGCCTGGAGCCTTTGTCCATGCTGCACCAATCTGACCAAATCGTTGATGCTGTCAAGTATTACTTATGATGAATATTTGCTTTTGCTCTGAGGATGCAGTCAGGTGGCTGAGGCCAATCACATGGCTACTGTATGTCACGTAACTGACTCCCAGCAAAGACCCCATGCACCATGACTCAAGTGAGCATCACTGGGTGGGAATACTTCCCAGGAGTTGTCACAGCCTTTGAGAGCATTAAGAGTGTTATGCAATCTTGCAAGGAGAAGATGCTTAGGAGAACATAGCCAGTTTCCATTGGACTTTTGCCTGTATACCATATCCCTTTGCACATTTTAATTTGCACTTTTGCTGTAACTATCTTTATCAGTGAATATAGCACATTTTGAGCTCTGGGAGCCCTTGTAGTGATTCATCCAACTTCAGGGTGTTGATGGACTCCCCTGACAGAAAAATTTGTTTCTTCACTCTCTCCTCACTTCAGAGAGGCCATGTCCTGGCACATCCATTGTGTGAACAAGGAATTCTGGACTCCTGAAGTGAAGTGACTGCTTTTGTGATGTTTCAAGGACCTTGTGTCACTTATATTCAAAACAAGAGGTAACCTAAACATTGATTGCCATACTGTCTGAGGAAAGGTTCAAGAATTGGTAGAGCTATGCCTCAAAATGGACTCTCCATTAAACCACCCTGAAACATGGATATAACCACCAAATTATAGGCAGCCCTAGAAGGTCCCAGGTCTCTTGCTGAAGACTAGGCTTCCACCCCAAACAACTGCATCTCAAGAAGGCCAGTGCATCACTTCATGCAGCTGTCAGGGAGGAAAAGTGACTTGTATCCTCAAATACAACCACGAGAATACTGTCTTCACTTTCATGTGAGGACAAAGTGAGGAGGTGGAGAAATTCGTGAGACCGACATCTAATTAGTGGGTTTCCTTCTTTACTGCATCAATGAGCCGGGAGAAAGAAAATTGATCATATTTTGGAAAAAATCTAAAAAAGCAATTCTATTAGCACTAGAATTTCAAGTGTTCCTGGACCCAGGCATGCTCTCTAACACCACTCTACATTGACCCCATGGCAAACACTGCATTTGATTGTTGCCTTTCAGATCTCAGAGTCTCAGTCATAGAAAATACTGCATATGCTAAAAATGCAGAAAATAGGGTCAAAATAACCTTCTTATTTTAAACTTAATTAATAGTGCATGTTTCATGAAATATATACCCTTCCCTGAAGACACATGGGCTATTTCTCAAAACCAATGTCTGATACTAAAGATAAGTGTAAACATTTAATGATTAAAATTTATCTCATGGCATATCATATGAGAGTGTAGCAAAATACTCAGTCTGCATTTGCAGCCACTTCCTATTCCTATCTCAGCCCTGTCCTCTTTGATCAGCCTCTCAAATAGAAAGCTATTCTCATACATAGGAGTATCTCAGTTCCATCCACCTACCCATTGGTTCATTTAACAAACACTCACAGTATATCCAATGTAGAGCAATATCCTAAAGATGGAACAGATAAGTCCGGGCTTCAAACTGTTTATCTTCAGTCACAGGAAGTAGGCAAACCTAAACAACAAGAAAGTGCACATCCCATGAGAGGTAGGCACCAGTTATAGCATAGGTGGACTGGTTCATTTGGGGATCAACAATCTCTTATTTGTATTCCAAAGCATCTACTCTTGCTTTTTCACTCATATCTGCTCTGTTCTTTCCCTAATCTTTTCTTACCCTATTCCTCAGTTAATTCCTCCATCTACTTCTGATATGGTAAATGTCCACCACACTCAGGTTCCTTACCACCAAGATAGTTTGGGTCCAACACTGCTATGCCACCTTTTTTAGTTCACTCTGCACTAAATCTAAGACCATTGAGTTTGGTGCTGAATCTGTGGTGCAACCTTCCTTAGTACAATCATCCCTAGTGTTCTGATGCAAAGCTATTGCTGATAGAGCTCCAATCATACCTCCAGAGGCAAAGAAACCATGAGGTACTTTCTAATGCCAACTTATGTACCAGAATTGCTTATCTGAGCTGAGACACAATCTTCCCACCTGGTTTCAGGGCAAAATTTAAAGTCCTAATGTTATCTCACTGATTTCTTAAGGTATTCTCTGAACTGTCACTCTGCTGATCCACATGTTAATTGTTATTGTTCTTCATCCTGAGGTGGTTTTATCAAGAAGAACAAATGCTTTAAGAAGCTAAATTAAACACAGACTGATCTCATTAACTCTGACTCCACTAATTTAGGTTTGAATACAACATAATTTTGAGTTATCTAGAAGTAAAAATAAAATTCTAAATGAATTAATGGTGGAAATAAGACATCAGGGAAAGGAGAATCTTCTAACTGCTTTGAAGAACATGTTCCTAAGCATGTTTAGACATTCTTGAAGGGGCCTGACTTATTTTTTTAATGTTTGTTCAGTAAAGCCAAAGTCTTGCTTTTCAAAGAATAATTTTCCTTGTGAGAAACATTTTGTTTGTTATTCTTTACAATTGGAGGAAATGAAGGTTTACATTAAAAAATATATTCAACAAGCCCATCCACATCCATATTACTAAATATATTAGAGACATATTTTATCTACATCTAAATATATGTGTATATGCACTAAAATACAATGGAAACATCTTGAAGTGGCATATTTATAGCTGGAAGGATTAAAGGTGAGTTTTGCATTTCAGTTCATATTTGTAAGTATTTTCTGTAATGAACTCTTATTTATATCACCAACATAAAATGTTTTTAAAAGGAATCACTAGCAGTTTTAAATATTTAGCAGATCTTTATCCCTAAAATGCTATGAATGTTATATACTAAGTAAAGCTGAGTCATATTTAACAGTTATGAATAAAAAGATGGTGTGTATTTCCTTACCATCCTCACCACCCCTAATCCATCCCCACAGAACACACAAACTAATGACGGTATGATTCAGTACCATAGAAACTTCCCTCACTGATAGCAAACTAAAAGATATAAAAAACCATTAATAAGGGGTGAAAGGAGATCATATGAGCCTAAGGGCCCAGTAGAAGGAGATTAACCTCAAAACCATGGACACTGGCTAGTAAATCCCAATGCCAGATCTGGGTTACTCTCTGTAGTAAACTGTTGGTCGAGGAGTCCCATGAGGTCCCCCAAACAACAAAACCACTGCTAAAGCACACCAGAGATAAATTCTAAGACCCTATTGTTGAAGATACCATAAGTCATGGATACAGCACATTGAGAGAGATCACTTGGAACCTAGAAGCAAGCCGACTCTCTGCTTGATTCATGATGCTGGAAAGTAGTAATTGTGAGTTGCTGGGGGAAAACGGCCACCAACAGCATGAACAAGCACGGGATCTTGAAAGCTAAGAAATCAAGCTGGGCAAGAAGTACATACCTGTGCAATAGTGCCACACAGCCTGTACAGGTTATCAGTGACTTTCTGATTGTCTATGAAGCCCAATCAGTAGGACATAACTCATATCTGTTACTAAAAACCAAGTCAGAATTCTATGGGTAAGAAGGCCACACACTCCAGAGAGAAGTTTCTATCCTTCTGTGGCCAATAAAATTTTCTCTAACCATAGAAAAGTCTCTTAAATAACTAGGGTTATTCTATTTAATCCATGCTGCTCTCACTCATGATTGCAGTATATACTATTTTTTTATATAAGGCAATAAAACTTGGAATAACCAAGATCCATCAATATAATAAGGAGAGATAGTCAACTGTCTGGCATTAGACAACCTCTCTGTCACATCTGTCAGGGCTCATGAGACTTTACAGAGAAGTGTTGATATAAACACGAATGCTGTTCTCACTGCTACCTTGACAACCAGCTTTAGGGAGATGGCAGTAGATATTAAGAGCAATAAATATGGCTCAAAGCATAATTTTAGAGATTGCAGACAGCTTGATGCTAAAATAGACTTATAATGTACCTTCCAAGTCTCTGGGAACATTACAGAAGTGGGGGAACAAAGATTGCAAGAGCCTTAGTGTCAGAAGGCGCATCCTGAGGTATTGCCTCCCCCAAAAGTGACTAACTGATGCATCTATGCAAGGGAGAGAGAATATAAGTGTATAACCTGATGGGAATGTGACAAACACCCGATATGTTCAGTAAAATAAAATACATAATCAATAAATGCACTAAATTTTCCAATAAAAAACAAAAGACTTGGTTCTAGTAGGAGAAGCTGACTTACCATCAGTCCAAAGTTCATCTTTAGATCTTCCTTATTGGAGCCAGTCTGGTCCTAGATTCCGTTTAGAATATGAGTAAGCCAAGACCACTTCTGATCTTGGGTCAATAATACTGATTAGCTTCCCACTATGATAGAATTGTGTTACATGTGCAGGACTGATTGAATCTAACCTTGCATGAGTTTTCTAGGATCTCCAAGGTGTCATGGTCAAACTGAGGCAGTATACATACAGCATAGTAGATGGTATTATTATTCAACACCTTTAAAGCTGTGATTATGCTAAATAAATCCAATGAAACTTTGCTGATTCCTGGGAGTCACCATTACTATTATTACACTGTAATAATTATAAGCATCTCAAATATTTTTGTACAGGTAAATTTTCATTTTAAACTTAAAGTTTTAAGAAAGAATTTACTTTATACACCACAAATAATTCATGGATTGATTCTCAGAGATATGAATTAATATCCCAGGTTTCCATACCTATTGCACTGAAGGTAGTATTCAAGTGTATATTCAGCCACCATGAGGCTCATTCCTCAACCTCAGAACATTGCCTGCTACAAGCCTAAAATCTGGCTGCATTCTGTTTTTAGTGTCTGCCCAGGCTGTGTGCTGGAACCCACAAAGAGCTCTGAATTTCTGCTGGTCATTCTTGAACTTCAGTGATTGATTCTCCAGATAAGCATGGGGTTGATTTGACCCAGATAACTTCTCTGGAGACTGGACCATATACTGTGTCTATAAAAAAGCACATTGTAAAGAAAGAGCACAGGACCAAGGGTCAGACACATTGGCTTTCATGCTCTGTCTCTGCTCCTAATTAAATGTGTGAATTTTAACTTTGTGTCTCACCTCTCTGCACCTTTACTATTTTTGCGGAATAATCAGCATGTACAGCTAATGAAGAGTAAAAATTGGATAAAACGTTTTATAATGACTCAGAAAGGTTTCCTTTTACTCATATAATCTATAATTAATAGCATCTTCATCTACATAATCAATTGTCCTCACAGGTGTAAGCATGCAACTCGGAATTCTATGAACCAGACATGGAAAACAGGGTTTAATTTACTATAGGTTTTGTTAGGTTTTTCTGGAAGTGAAGAATATGTTTTTAATCAATGAGTGTCCATACTTGAATCTAGTGTAATTGAGTAGGTATTAGTTTCTCTTCTATCTGCCTTAACAACTTGGAACAAAACCTGAGCTTAGATACTTAATACTAACAGAATAAATATCAAATGCATTAATGAATAGCTAGTTACAAAGCTGGTTCTTTTAATGAATAGCTAGTTAGTAAGGTGGTTCTTACTGTAATAATCATAAATCTCAGCGTCACAATAGAATACAGTCTTATGTCACTCTCACATCATGGTTCCTTGTAAATTAGTGACTCTTCAACTACAAGTCTTACCACAAAGATCCAGGTAGCTTCACTCTGGCAATGGGTTTGTCTTAAAGATCTAGCCTCTTCAGGTTGCTGGAGAAAAGAGAGAGTCTGGCTGAGGTCTTGGTAGTTGGATCTGGATTTGCTCTCAATCACCCTGGACCAACATAAGTCACATGGTTCCAGCCTCCTGCAGATTTTATTGTGTGTCCAGGAAGAGGACTTGGAAACTGTGAATCCTGAAGCTTCTCTTATGGAAAAATAACATAGATGTTGCTTCTGCATAGCCAGAAGTGGTCGAGACAGTTCTCCCTGGCTGCTATCTTTGGTGTTCGGATTGCTGAGACTTTCATGGGCTGGGATCACTTGCTAAAGGGATCAAAGACATTGTTTCCATGGTTGATGGTTTGTTTCATTCCAGTCCATTTCATTTTTATGTTATAAGCAGAGTATAATTTTGTTGTTCACAAATTATACCAAGTATTTTATAATTAGAATCATAGAGTAGATTGCCTTTATATACTGAAATTTTCACTTAATACTATGCATTAATACCCATCTATGTTTCTGATGTCTTAATTACTTATTTTCTATAATTACTCTCTTGAACTGGCATACCAGTTTACAACTTATTGAAGAACTACTTGGTTAGTTTCAGCTTGGGTCATCTATAATACAGCTGCTATAAATGTTCTACTTATACTATTTATAAATATTCTATGAATATGAGACCCTTCAGGTCAATTGAATAGATACCTAGATATATAATTGTTGGGTCAAATGTTAGTGCTATATTTGGTTATGTAAGAAACTTCCAGACTGCCTTTCAACATGGCTTTATCATTGTACATTCTCAGCAACAATGGAGTTTCTGTAGTTCTGTACTCTTATCATCATATGTTAATGCCATTTCCAAAGCCAATTATTCTGACAGTTAAAACCACACTAAGCATTATTTTTAAAGCTACATATGTTCTGAGATCACTGTATCAATAATTAGAGTGTGGGCTAGTAGATCCTTCTGGCATATGTACTTTTCACTCTGGGCAACAGTTTAAGGGATGGCTAGTTGAATGATTATGTGAGACAGATAATTTTCATAGGTTTATTGGCATGAATAACTCAATAGGATTAACTATTGCCATATTTAAATTCTTTTATCAACTTGACTGCGAGGGTATTTAAAGAAAGGTCTGAGGAGGGGAAGATGACCTTCCTACAGTGTGGGTGGCTATTCTGGTGGATTCTATATAAGAACCTCTAGTAAAACACATTGCCTGGTTGACCTTAGCTGCTGTGTTCATCTACCCTGTGACTGCCATTCTTTTTGGTTATAGAAATTCAGCCTCATCAGTCTGCCAATGTTAATTAAACATCTTTTTAGGCCTTCAGTGCTAGATTGGGATGCTGAGGGTACCTGGTCCTCCTACTCTCCATTGTATAGATATTGTTGGATTGCCCAGCCTATTTCCTTTAAACTAATCTCCTGGGTATTTTTTAAATTTTAAATTTTTTTTATTTATTTATTTATTTATTTATTTATTTATTTATTTATTTATTTATTTGAGAGAGACAGATACAGAGAGAAAGACAGATAGAGGGAGAGAGAGAGAGAGAATGGGCGCGCCAGGGCTTCCAGCCTCTGCAAATGAACTCCAGACGCGTGCGCCCCCTTGTGCATCTGGCTAATGTGGGACCTGGGGAACCGAGCCTCAAACCGGGGTCCTTAGGCTTCACAGGCAAGCACTTAACCGCTAAGCCATCTCTCCAGCCCATCTCCTGGGTATTTTTAATACATATGCATTCTGTCAGTTCTGTTTTTCTAGAGAACCCTGATTAATACAATATACAGAATCTTAACTCTTTAGGAGGCTCAATGGTCAGTGGTAAAAAGTCTGACTGGACCCATCTCTTGGGCAGTGAAGAAATAGCTTTTTCATGATCTTTCCAAAATCCCCTTACTATATTACTCTCTGGAAATAGAGTTGCTGCTAGGCCACCTCTATAATCTATTGCACATGACAGAAGTTTCTGAAAAGACACAGATGTAAATTATCATCTGGTAAATCCGGGCTCTGTAGGACTTCCAGGAAAGAACAAGTAACTTTATTTTTCTTTTCATTTTTTCCAGAAACAGAGAAACTGATCACCAATTAAGGTAATGGCTATCTCTACAGAGGAGGGCATAGCAGAGTAAGCAAGAAATAATTTGAACCAACACCTGAAAAATGAGTTATCTACCTTCCAAATTCCTTTTTCTCTTCATACAACCAAATTACTGAACTTTAATAAATTCATCTGTTTAATGATGATGTATAACATAGAATCCAGTTTGCTACCTATTATAATGTATTGCATACAACATAAGTGTGAAAACATGGGGAAACAAGTACGTGTATACACATTCAACCCATGAACAGAACAGGATACATTACTAAACATAGCCAGAAGAAAAAATATATATATATATAGGATTTATAGTTAGAAGAATGAGATAATTAATTTTTTTTTATTTTTTGGTTTTTCGAGGTAGGGTCTCACTTTAGTCCTGGCTGACCTGGAACTCATTATGTAGTCTCAGGGAGGTCTCAAACTCATGGCAACCCACCTACCTCTGCCTCCCAAGTGCTGGGATTAATGGCGTGCACCACCATGCCTGGCTGAGATAATTAAAATTTTAAAAAGGATTCCATATATAAGCACTCCTCTTCCTTTGGATCTTATATTCTTTCCACCACCTCTTCCACAAGGGTCCTTGAGTCATGCTTCGTGTGACAGAGATGTCTTAATTAGTGCTGGACCATCTGTTATCACTTCTTTTCAGCACTTTAGTAAGTTTTGAATCCCCACCATCTGAAAAGAGAAGATTCTCTAATCAAAAGTGACAATAGCATTAATATATGGGTATATGATGCTATCTATACAAGACCTGCATAATGGAAGAGGAAAATGATGCCATCAAATAGAAGAGAGACTAGTTAGAAAGAAGGGTGGAGAGGGGATTTTGGAGGGAAAAAGGAAGGATGGTGAAAGGGGATCATGATCTTGGTATATTATCTGTATTTATGGTAGTTGTCAAGAAAAAAATATAAAAAGAATTCAGAAAAAAAGTCATAGCCATATATCCTCATACCACAGAAGAGAAAATAAATGTAAAGTTAAGATATGTTTGGATACCAAAACAAGACAACATGAAAAATGAAAGTATAACTTGATCAGAAAGGAAATTATAGTTATAAAACATCAAATAAAATAAGCATATTTTATGAATAATGTTCCCGAAAAAGGAACAAATTAAATTATACAGAAAACAGTATCTTAAAAAAATGGTGAATTAACAAAATGCTTAGAAACATTGTTTTGACAAACATCCACACTAAAATATATTTAACATGAGAAATAACTGAAAGGTATTATGTTTCAAAATAAAGGATGAATTCTAGGGTTGGAGGGTGGCTTAGTGGTTAAGGCATTTGCCTGCAAAGCCAAAGGACTCAGGTTAGATTCCCCGGGACTCACATTAGCCAGATGCACAAGGGGGCGCATATATCTGGAGTTCGTTTGCAGTGGCTGGCAACACTGTGCTCCCATTCTCTCTCTCTCTCTCTCCCTCTCTCTCTCTCTCTCTCTCTCTCTCTCTCTCTCTCTCTCAATCCCTCTTTCTCTGTCAAACAAATAAAAATAAAATATTTTAAAAAATAATGAATGCTAAAACATTCAAACACACACATACACACACACAGTACTTTACAGGGCACAAAGAATAGATGAGTTTGCTCATTTTCCTTTCCTTCTTCTTTTTTCAAGACAGCATCTTACCCTAGCTCAAAGATTCAATATGTAGTCTCAGGGTGTCCTGGAACTCTCAGCAATCCTCCTACCTCTGCCACCCAAATTCTGGGATTAAAGGCATGTGCCACTACACCCAGATCTCTTTCTTTCTTTTTGAAAAGATATTTTATAGTAATTTTATTGGAAATTAAAAAATTCAAATACATGGCAAATTGGTTCTATTTCTCTCTGGTTATCTTCTTATATGACATCTTCCCAATCCCATTCCAAGATGTTAATATGTAGTCCCAGCAGACCTTGATCTCATGCTACTCCTGCCTTGAATTCCAAACTGCTGGGATTATAAGAATATGGTAGCATATCTGACCAAGCAATGCTTGTCTGATCCAAGGGGAATGAAATGTGAAGCAAAATTTTATATCATACAAGACAGTGTTTGAAAATGAAGGCAACCAAAAGCCATTTTTACACATGGTAGAGCTCAAGGTAATGTCCCTCATAAGCCTTACTTAAAAGGGAGGGTCATAAATTCTAGTCAGCCAAGAAATGAAGGAAAACATAACAATAGCAACATGGTTTATACACACCAGATTCACCTTTAATTTAAAACTTAGAATAAATGATAGTTGAAACTTTTATACTCTCAAAGTTGTTAAGTGTATAAACCTTGAAAATATATATGAAAATGAAACCAACAAAAATTGAGAGAATGTGAGAAAGAGAAACATACATATGCATGTGCATACATTTGAAAGTTTTCTTATTTTCTATTATGGTGGAGGGTAATCTCTCTATATATTTCTTATGTTTAGTAAATCAATAAAGATATATGTAGATATATTATTAATTAATATGAATGTAAAATGTTAATTCATTAAAGAATATTTGAAGATATCAGAAGGAAATTAGAAATACAAAGAGCATGCCCCAAATCAAAATATAGAAAGTCCAATCATTGAAAAACCACAAAAAAGGGAAATAACTCAAAATAAATGATAAAACTAAAAACACAGGCATATCATTTAATTATGATCTGATGAACTCGCATATTCTTAAAAACCCATAAGATTAATCCAAGCACAGAATGAAGTTAGAAGGTAAAATAAGTACTTCCTAAAAATTTTAAAACACTGACTAAAGATGTAGTTCTCAAACAAAAACAACTCAGGAGTATTCTTTAATCATAGGATAAAATTGAAATAAGAGAAAAATTATTAAATAAGACAATTTTACCTTTTAATGATACAGTAATGAAGATGTTGTTGCCATTCTTTTATTGTTCCTAATACCACAGCTTTTGTGTTAAGATAGCAGTGTAGTAAAGTACCAAAATTAGTACACAAAAACTATTGGTAGGATTTTCTAAGTAGATGCTCAAATTAAAAAGATACATCAAACAGAAATTTAAGAAAAAAAAAAAACTTGTCAAGAAGATGTGACCTAAATAAAGTAATAAAGCAGATATTGTCAATTCTATAACAGAGAACAGAAAATACAGGTTGTTCACAAGTCCCCAAGGAACATTCACATGTCCATGTTGGTGTTCTGTTAACACTTCAAAATTAATTATAACTAATAGAAATTAAGATATTTTGGTTTTGGTCACAAGGAGGGTCTAATGGGAGGGGGTAGATCACAGATGAGCCTAAATAATGGTACCAAACTGCCTGTATTTACTGAAAAGAAAACTAATAAATTAAATTTAAAAAAAAATGGCATAAAGACTATAAATTCAGAAACATTATCCATCTCATCCTTTAAATAAGTGCTACCTGACTCACATTTTAAAGGATCCCTAGAGAAAAACACCACAAAAATAATGTTTGAGTATCTAGAATATAACAATAATGAAAATGCTATCTCCAAAACCTTACATAATGGAAGTATAGTTATTTTTACAGAATATTTCATAGCTATAAACATATTACTATATCTTAAACATGAAAATAGTTCAATTAATAATTCACCTAAGATGATTAGACAATGAAGAATACAATAAATTTATAGAAAGAAGATGGTAGAAATTAATAAGAAAAATTCAAATTAATGATTCTGAAAATAGAAATAGCAGAATTAATAAACACAATGACAGGTTGTTGAGTTATAAAAACAGCTTAATTAATTAGCAAATTAAAAATGTGTGATTTTGTTGGAGGTGGGATAGATGATAGAAAAAAGACAATATAGACATTTAAGTTAGAAAACTAGGAGAAAATAGAAAAAAAAATTGATAATAGTCTGCTTGAATATGGTTGTAAACACTTTAACGCTTTAGCAAATAGAATCTATCTTTCCCTAATTGACTAGATTAGCACATTACACCTAAGTAGATCTTTATTCTAGGAAAGAAACGTTGGTCTATGTTTAAACATTATATTACTATCTTAGACAAGCAAAGAACACAACTTCAAAGTTATCCCAATAAATGATTAAACAAATCAACTTCAGCTTTTATATATGTGTGTATATATATATATATATATATATATATATATATATATATATACACACACACATATATATATATATATATATATATATATTTAAATGTATTTATTTTTCTTTGATACTAGGTCTCACTTTCTTTCCCACTTGTCATATAAGTCATGCTTCAGCCTCTTGAGTTCTGGTATTATAGGCATATCCAGCACACTTTTTTTTTTCACAATGTTTAACAAAATATGAAATGGTTCCTTTTTTTTTGAGACAAGAGTTTGCTCTAGCCTATGACCTTGAACACACTTGTAGCCCTAGGCTCTCCTTGGACTCATGGCAACCCTCCTTCCTGATCCTTTTGTGTACTGGGACTGAAGGTGTGTGTCACCATGCCTGGTTTTGTGAAATTTGTGATATTCTTTAATGAAATGCCAATCAGAACCATGGATAGTTTGAAATAAATGTATTCCTATTATTTTCATATACAAGGCAAAGTAAATATTGTGTTGACCATAATTTGACAATGTTCTGGAAGTAATAATTAATGTAATTGGAGAATAGGAAATATACATGAAAAGGAGAGATGGAAATTCATTATTAACACATGAAAAGACTATATGTCATTAAACTTAGGTAAAATACTTAAATTACAGGTGAGATAACATAAGGTAATTTATTAGAATTGCTAATAAACTAATACATAATAATACTATTTTGGTAGAAATTAAATGATAGAGCATATAACTTTATATGCTCACTTATAAAGGTAATAGTAAAGATTAATTTCTTAATAATACACTTATAAAGGTAATAGTAAAGACTAATTTCTTAATAATACACTTTACAAAAATTTCAGGGCATATATGATGAAATACAACTGTAAAAATATTTTGATAAACTTATAAGACTACATTAATGAAAGATTGCCCTAGTCATTTTATGGGACAGAACAAATGGTAACATATATATGCATTATTCTTACTGTTCAATATAATATTAGCAAATACATTAATATAATATTCACTTTGGAACTTTAAAATATGACTGTCAAACTTCATCTTAAATAGAAAATTACGAATAAATTCTCAGAAAAACTTTGAGGAGAAATGGGGAATTATACCAGTAGATAGTAAAGCACATCACAGAGAAATAGTAAGAAACTTTGTGTAGCTGTGAGAACAGAGTAACAAGTTAGGAAAGCCCAAATAGGTCTAAAAGCACATTGGAAAAAAATGGACTATTATAGAAAGTAGGACTTATGTAAATAGATTTTATTGGACAACTTCCTAGCCATTTGGGATTGGCAGGGGAAGGAAAGCTAAGCTAGTATCTTAATTTTCATACCTAAATAAATACTAGACGGTTCTAAATTTTAAACATGAAAGCAGTGAAAATAAAGAAAAAAAATCAAATAAAGTCACTAGAATATGATAATGTAATGTATATTTCAAAATATTAGAAGCAAGCATTTTGAATGTTTACACAATAAAGAAATGATGAATGTTTGGGTAGTTATGTTAATGATGATCAATATCATATGCTGTCAGCATTCATTGAAACATGATGTGGTGCTCAGTCATATGTATAACTTCTATGTTTTTTTTTTCCTTAAAGTAAATTAAAAAAAATATTAAGGAGGAAAAGTCATTTTATAATTTCTGAAATCAGAATCTCCATTAATACAGATTATTAAATAAATTGTCTTAACTTGAATCTTGTAGTTTGTATGGTCCCACAGAGTCAGGCATTTTTTATTTAACTTCCTATACTTGAGACCCTAGCAGGCAGATCCCTGCTATGGGGAGGGGATGCCTGTTACTAGGGGCAGATCTTATTGCCCAGCTCTAAGGTGTGTTTTGGGATTGTGGTAGTTTGAATAAATGTCCCACCCATAGATCAGGAATTTATTAAAAATTCTTGGATTTCCAGCCACCTGGCTGGAGAAGGTGTCACTGGGCGGATCTTAGGGTCCAGTCCTAAAGTGTGGTGGTGGATTTAAAATTCCAATCTAAAGATAAGCAAAGTGGCTGGAGTTCCTGAACTGTGCTTGTATTAGGGATTGGCTTGTGGCTCTCTCTCTCTCTGCGTGGGCCTGTGAAGGCAGGCCAGCTTATTTGGCCACTAAGGAACTTCTCCTGGATCTGTAAGCGTCAATAACTATCCCTTCTTCCACAACTACCTGGTTTGGAAGTTCAGCTCAATGAACCTGAACTGTCTACTACAGGGATGAATGTGAATTCCAGCAGAAAGGTGTGGAGTGAGTAGTATCACCCCTGGGGCATCTCCTATTTTGTGGTGCTGGCTGTGGGTGGTTTCTCTTTGCTTGAATCTATGAAAGGGATCCAGCTTCTTCTGCCATTGATGGAACTTCTCCTGGATCTGAAATAAACCCCTTCCTCTCATAAACTGTGTCTGAAGCTGACCACAACACAAGTGCATGTGGACACTTCTGCCCCATATTTACAAATCATATCCAAAATGCAAAAGGAAGGTGCAACTTTAATAAGGAACCCACAGGACAAATACCTGATGTACTGAAGGATCTTACCCATCCACATGAAAAAGAAACAAGTGCACATGCAAAACCAAGTCAAAACATGATTGCCCAGTGAGAAATTAAAGAAGCAAATATGCTGCTCACGGAAAATACATCCATGCAACACACACACACACACACACACACACACACACGCACGCACGCACACACACACACACACACAGCCAGAGAAACACATGAAAAGAATATTGCCCTTTCTTGTAATTAAACAACAACAACAACAAAAATGCCAAACAACAGCTAGGTATCACTCTCTGTTACTGTTTTATTAAGGATGATGAAGGATTTTAAGCATTTTCATGTACTGCTGATTGGTGCGTGCACTGAGAGTTAGTTTTGGTATTTCAGTTATGGTGGAGTATGCATAGATTCTACTTCCCAAGCAACTTAAAGTATAACACTATTCATATTTCTGTGAAGTTGTTCTGTAAGTATACAGAGAAAGACCACTGAAATGAATTAAGGTCCCTCCATGGAATTGGGTAGTCCCTGTCTATCCCCTCCCCCACAAAAAGAATAACCACAGCAGAATGTTTAATCCATATTTTACAAAGTACATAACAAACACAATGTATCTAGCAGTATATGGTATGAACCTCATCTGGTTTTAAAAATTGATACAGGATACACATCTATTCTAATTTCTGCTTACAACATTTCTTGAAAAATTTACAAAAGTAATTTTCAATAGTGTTCTTTGGAAAGTGGACAATAAGGCTGCTTTTCAAAGGAAACTATTTTTCATTATTTTACCACTTAAACTATTTACATGTTTACCAAATGCTTTTATTTTCTTTACAAAAAAGTCTTAAGAGACAAAAAATGCCATTTTCTTGAGAGTAAATGAGGGCTAGATGATAACACTATTCAGAAAGAATGCTTTATACCCTATGTAAATCAATTTCCAAATACTCAAAATATATTTTATCATGAATAAAAGGAACTCCTAGATAAACCATGAGGTTTGAGGTTAAAAGATTAGCTTGTGGAGGCATTGCAGGCTTATTGAGAGATCTCACCCACCACTAAACATACACAACCTGTATTTATCTGCACAACCAGGTGCTATGCTATAATATTTTGCCTATTTCCTTTAAGCCTCAATTTTATGTTGAGATGGGGATAATAATAATTGTAATAGTGATAATTACATTGACACCTATTTCATAAAAACATAATAAAATTAAGTAAGAAAATTGCCATAAATCATAGAAATAAAAAGAACATGATGCTGACATAAAAACAGGCATATAGATCAACAGAATATAGTTGAAGATCTAGGTATGACTTTGAGTAATTATAGCTACCTGATCTTTGACAGAGGAACCAAAAATGCTCACTAGAACAAAAGTAGTATCTTTAGCAAATGGTGCTGGAAAAAACTGGGTACACTTATAGAAGGCTGAATATGGACCACCATCTTCTCACTTTGCCCAAAAATCAACTCCAAATGGATCAGTGATCTCAAATGTAAGACCTGAAACTCTAAGTCAACTAGAAAAAAAGTAGGGAGGGGCTGGAGAGATGGCTTAGCGGTTAAACGCTCGCCTATGAAGCCTATGGACCCGGTACAAGGCTCGGTTCCCCAGGTCCCACGTTAGCCAGATGCACAAGGGGGCACATGCGTCTGGAGTTCGCTTGCAGAGGCTGGAAGCCCTGGTGCGCCCATTCTCTCTCTCTCCCTCTATCTGTCTTTCTTTCTGTGTCTGTTGCTCTCAAATAAATAAATAAAAAATGAACAAAAAATATTAAAAGAAAAAAAGAAAAATGTAGGGAGGACACTCCATGATAGAGACAGAGAAAGACTTTATGAATAAGATTCCAGGAGCCCAGGGAATTAGACAAGCCTTCAGTAATTGAGACCTCATGAAAATAAGAAAGCTATTATACAGATAAGTAAACCATCAACAGAGTCAGCAGACAACCTACTGAATGGGAGAAAATCTTCATCATCTATACCTCTGATGATGATTTAATATCTAGACTCTACAAAGGAGTCAGAAAACTTAAACAATAAGAAAATCTAGCACCCTACTCAAAAAATGGGGCAGGATGATCTGTTCATTCTCAGTGAATTTACCCAATCACAGAAAAAAAAAAAAAAAATCACCACATTGTCTCACTCATCTACAGCACCTAACCTGAATCTACCCAAGATGCTTTACATACCCATCAAGAATCTCATAGACTAGACATTAGGATGGGTGGAGAGGGAAGGGACGGCAACAGAGAGGTGGGAAACACAAATATAGACCCAAACGCAATGGGACCATAAAATTCTACTTCCTAAAAGGCAGACCAAATGGCTGAACCTTCACCGGGCCCTTACAGAGAACACCTGAACCACAAGACACTGGAGAGGGTATGATGAAGACTAACCTTAATCTTCTACAGCTTCCCTCCCTCTCCCTCTTTCTCTCTCACTCTTTCTCTTTCTTTCTAACTCTTTTATATTAGTTATCTTTTCCTCCTTTTCTTAGTGGGCACTGACCTGTAACTCCTAGTACCAGCATTTGGTTATCATCCACAATGAGCTTTTGATCAAAGAAACCTACAAGGTTTCCTCAAAGAAAGACAGATTTCTGTCCCTGTACTTGATGACCCACCAAACGTTAGTGGTAAGACCCTACTGCCCAAGACACCTAATGCAGTTGACATGTAAAATGGAATGGCATGGCTGGAAGCTGAAAGAGAGTCAGTCCATAGACAGTCAGCGTGTCTAGTGCCAGAAGGTGCTACATGGGCGACTGGGGTAAATAACCAATATCTGTCCAAGCAACTCATGTTCTAACCTACTTAGCAGCAAATAACCTGGTGTGATGCCCACACAAGTGCAGTAGTGGCACACAGCCATGGTGAGAAACCAACTGCTCTTGATTCAGCTAACTGATGTCCTCAGTGGTAAGGGACCCATAGCTGGAGCTGGGAAACAAGTCAGAACCATATCCAAACATAAGCCCTCTCTCCATTATCAAGCTACCATCAATCTTGGGCTACAAGAGGGCCTACACCTATTAAACTCTCTATAAAAAAAAAGTCTCAATTGTCTTAATTGTCCTCGTGCTAACTTACTCTCCATTGGAGAAGTGGGGGCAGGCAGAATGTCAGAGCCACATGTTGGGTCATAATATGCAGAGACATTTATCCTACCCATAACTGTGGGCTAACTCCACAATGCATGACCTATATACCTCAACAAGCAGTGGCCAAAGGGAGGGGTTAAGTCACGGATGAGCCTAACAATGGTACCAAACTGATTGTATTTGCTGAATACAAAACTAATTAATAAAAAAAATAAAAATAAAAATAAAAAATGGGGCAGGAAATTGAACAGAGAGGAAGAAATACAAATGACCATTAAAAATTTAGAGATATGCTCAACATCTCTACTCATTAGGGAACTGCAAATTAAAATGACTATGAAATCCCATCTCACACTCCAATAAGAATGGCAGCTTAGCGGTTAAGATGCTTATCCTTAGGACAAGCCTAAGGACCCAGTTTCAGTTACCCAGGACCCATGTAAACTATGTACAAGGTGGCACATGCATTTGGAGTTTGTTTGCAGAGGCAGGAGATCCTGGCACATCTATTCTCTCTTTTTTTTCTCTCTCTCTCTCAAATAAATAAATAAATATAAAATATATTTTCTGAAAAGAATGGCAACAATCAAATGACAAAACATGCTGGTGAGGGTGTGGGTAAAGAGAACCCCTCACTCACTGCTAATGAGAGTGCAAACTTATACAGCCACCATGGAAAACAGTATGGAGACTCCTCAAAATGCTTAAAATAGAACTATCATTAAATCCAGCTATACCTCTTTTGGGCATGTGCCCTAATGACTCTCTTATATACCAGGGAGACACTTGCTCTACCAATTTTATTGTTGTTCTATTCACAAGAGCCAGGAACTGGAATCAGCCTAGATTCCCATCAACAAATATATGGTTAATGAAAATGTGGTCTATACACACAATGGGATTATACTCAATGGTAAGGAAAAATGAAACAATCAATTACAGGAAAATGGAGGGAGTTGGAAAAAATCATGTTAAGAGTGGCCACACAGGCTCAGAAAAATAAATGCCACATGGCCTCATATGTGATTCCTAACCTGGACCATCATCAGTTAATTATAAGCCATAATAAGTATTAACAATAGGGACATGGTACTAGAATGAAACTAGGAAAAATGGGAAATTGGAAGGGAGGGGAGGAAGGGATAATTGACCACCAGTCAATAGTCAGCTGAAAGAAAGAAGGAAAGAAAGAAAGAAAGAAAGAAAGAAAGAAAGAAAGAAAGAAAGAAAGAAAGGAAGGAAGGAAGGAAGGAAGGAAGGAAGGAAGGAAGGAAGGAAGGAAGGAAGGAAAAAAGAAAGAAAGAAAGAAGGAAGGAAGGAAAAAAGAAAGAAGAAAGAAAGAAAGAAAGAAAGAAAGAAAGAAAGAAAGAAAGGAAGGAAGAAAAGACCTCAGTAGTAGAGGAAGGGGTGATGGAGGAATACACAGTACTACTAACAACATGAATAAAGTACATAGAAATCATCTTCATGGATCCCATTCTAAAAGTCCTTACCCTCAATAAGAGGGAGAGGAGAACCTGCACAGAAGAATCCCACAAAGGATGGAGAAAGCATAACCCTAAAGCCCTGGGCTCTTGGTGGTAATTCCCAGGGCCAGAATTGGGTTTCCCCCACAGAAAGCTGTTGGTGAAGGAGCCATGAGGTCCCTCAAGTAAGACAGGTCATTGCCAAAAACACTTTGTCACCTGCAAGAGCTAAAAGGAAGACACTACCACTTGTGGGCACAGGACATCCAGTGACCATGCTGGAATTGAAAGGTAACCCAATTCCTTCCCGGCTAGCCCTCCTAGTTCTGGAATGTGGTAAGGAAAGCAGCTGAAAAATAATGGTTGCCAACAAATGGAATAAGCAGGAGATCCTGCTAGATATTAAATCATCCAGCCAAGCAAGAGGTATACACTTATGCAATAGTGTCACACAGCTGATGTAGGTAACCAACTGTTCATGGATAAGACATACTCAGTTGGGGAGAACTCATATCTGGCTCTGGAAACCAAGCCAGATTCCCTAGGACAGGAAACCAATAGTCTCCAAAGAGAACCTCTACTGCTCCTTAACTAAGAAGACTGGACATATACATCAATAAGTCTCTCTAATAACTAAACTTATTCCCTTTAATTCAAGTTGCTCTCATGTTTGGTTGGAGAATCTGTTCCATCTTACAGATGGTTCAGAATACTGAGGCAAACTAGGATACATCAAAACATCAAGAATAGAGAGCTGACTGCCTACCAGGAGATGGGTCACTTCCACCTCATCTGCCTGTGCCCAGAAATCATTACTGAGGAAGTGGTGACATGAATACTGTTCTCATGGCTAGCCTGAAAACCAGTTTCAGGGAGATGGCAATAGACATTGTGATCACTCAAACCTCATCAAAACACAGATCCTGAGGCTAAAGAGAAAGCAACACTAAATCAGATCCTTATATTGCCTGCCAAGGCTTAAGAACAGTTTTCAAGAGTGGGAAGAAGATTGTAAAAGTCTCAGGGTATGTGGGAGTCCCCTCCCCTCAAACTGACTGAGGACTCTTGGTCCACACACGAATACCAATAACCCCAAGGAAGAAGATCCTCAACAAAATCGAGGCAGGGGTGAGGAGGTCTTAGAGTACAACCTTTCTATTTAAAAAGAAAATGGGGCAGGGGATGGACTGGAGAGATGGCTTAGTGATTAAGGCATTTGCCTGCAAAGCCAAAGGATCCCATTTCGACTCTCCAGGACCCATGTAAGCCAGATGCACAAGGTGGCATAAGCATCTGGAAGTCGTTTGCAGTGGCTGCAGGCCCTGATGTGATCATTCACTCCCCCTCTCTTTCTCCCTCTTTCTTGATCTTAAATAAATAAATAAATAAATATTTTTTTAAAAAATCAGTAAAGAAAATAAAATTTATAAAGAAAATGGCCATAAAGTTTTATCACAGTTTCTGACATAGCAAGTATTTACTTAGGAAGGCAGGAGACTAAGACATGTCTGAGAGAAAAAGAAAGCGAGCTCTGTAAAAGTGTAGATCTAACTAGGTATCTTCTAACACAGTGTGAGATTCTAAGTGTTTTTCAGCCAGCTTTGGGTGTGACTAAACTTCCAGTACTGAGTAGGCATGAGTTTGAGTCCATCCTTATCTACATAGTGAACTGTGGTCTTGAAGACAAAAAACAATGACTGCTTATTCCCTGTTTTTTTTTTTTTTATTTTTTTATTTATTTGAGAGCAACAGACACAGAGAGAAAGACAGATAGAGGGAGAGAGAGAGAATGGGCGCGCCAGGGCTTCCAGCCTCTGCAAACGAACTCCAGATGCGTGCACCCCCTTGTGCATCTGGCTAACGTGGGACCTGGGGAACCGAGCCTTGAACGAGGGTTCTTAGGCTTCATAGGCAAGTGCTTAACCACTAAGCCATCTCTCCAGCCCCTTATTCCCTGTTTTTACCTGTTGTAATACTTTCCTGGTAGCCTTCCCATCATTAGTGGGGACAACACTCCATCTTGCAACACACTCACGAGCATTTGATGCTTTTGTCTCCCTTAGCCTAGCCAAATGCAGGATTCTAGAGCTTGCTGCAGTGTGGGAGAGCATGGGCCTGGGGAACACCTGGATCTGGATCAGAACAACCTGTGTTCTGATCTTAGTCCCAACATCTGCTGATGCATAGCTACAGGAAATTCACATGGCCTTATTTGCTAAGAAAAATTACCTTTGATGAGTTAAACTTTTCTTTGTTTAGATATCAAAATACTTGCCTGGTTTACAAGCCAGAACATAGCAATAATTAACAAAAGTACAGTGTTCCCTGCATACTAATAATTGCCTCAATGTTTTCTCCCTTAGAACAGCAGCAGCCTCTCTCACATCTGGACTATTCTTTTAATATGCACTCTAAGCCCCTTAGTTCCCTTAGTCATTCTTACCTGGATTATTACAATAGCCTTCTACTGTCCTCCAAATCTCCATGCGGTCCTCCCTCCACTGCATTCATTCAGATTTATCTTTCTAAGCATTTTTCTGGCAATGCTGCTCTGCTGTGTAAAATTCCTCAGTGATTACACATGACACCAGGCTAAGCTCTTATGGGCATGGCAGCATCTCATTCCACTTCTGGTGTGCTCCAGACTTATCTAGACTGTGATATTACTTGAACTGTGACCTATTTCCAGAATGTCATCCTGTGGGATGTCAGTTCCACTTTATGTTTAAATTGCTAGCACTTTCCTGAAGCAGTTTCTAATGCTAATGGATTTCATCTTATACCTGAAAACCACTATTTAGATCCTTTTCACATGCATGTATTAAATTGTCCCTTTTTAGTTTTTTAAGTGATTATGTGTGTGTGTGTGTGTGTGCATTTGTATGCATCTACATGTATATGGGTGGGCATGTGGAGGACAGAGTTTATGTGCAGTGTATTCCTCAATTGCTTCCCCCCTTATATTTTTAAATGAGTCTGGTCCTTGAACCTAGAACTTATTGATTCTGCTCAACAAGATAGCCACCAAGGCCCAGGAATGTGTCTTTGCCTATCCAGTACTGGGATTATAGATGTATACCACCACACCTAGATTTTACATGGATGCCAGGGATTCTAATTCAGATCATTTTACCTGCACAGTAAGCACTTCACCTACTGAACAAATTTGCCACATAGCTCTACTCTCTCATTTAAAAGAATATCCTTTTATACTGTAGATTGGCACGTCTAGTGAGCAAGTTCTATCCCACTCATCTTTATACCTTCATCACCTGGAATTAGCATTGAACCACAATGGCTGATAGAGAGAGAATGGGCTCGCCAGGGCCTCTAGCCACTGAAAACAAACTCCACCTCTTTTTTTCTTTCTCTCTGTCAAAAAAGTAAATAAAAATAAACAAAAAATATTTAAGTGCTCATTTAAATAAAGCCATTAACTAAGAATCCTGGAAGTATAACTTCACATCTATCTGACTACCAACATGGTGAGATTGAAATGCATTTCAATAATGACTTTTGTGCTGTGCTGTTAAATGGAGAACATCACAACAGTAGAGCCTGCCACTTTGGGCAGGTGATTAATATCTAATGCACCTCTCCCTGTTATTACATAGTTTCCTCCTCTTTCATAAAAGACTATGTAGTTCCTTTTTATGACATACCAATGATATGCCAATTACTATGTGCTGCCTTTTACATATAAGTTTTGTTTATCATAATGGCCCCTTTAAGACAAAAATCCCAGAGGGTAAATCTTTTTCAAGGCCATATTCACTAAATGAAGAAATAACAATTAAAACTGAGCTGACTCCAAACTCCCATGCCATAGATTAGGCAGTGCAGTTTCCTTGAAAGAGATAATATAACATACCCTATTCTAGAAATAAGGTAAGATATGATCACTTGTATGCCAGGTTGACTCATGATATTCATGTCCAAACAAATCAAGAGATGGCATGTATAAGAATCAGACCCAAGGCTTCACATGTCATCTGCTACAGTTTGAACTCTCTGGTAGGCACTGGGGAAACAACCTCTTAAGGAAGTGACCAACCTTTTCACACGTGAAGTGATTAATTATGTACAAATGTGTTATGCCATACTTATAACTATCCTGTGATGCATGTGGCCTGCAGGTTGCAGGTTGGATGCAGCTCATGAGCAGGATAGACACTGGCAGGTCAATACTTTTGGAGAGCTCTTCAATGGTCCCTACCATAGAAAATGGTGGCTGGCTGAGTCAGAGTTGATAGAGACAAAGGTGCTGAGTCAAGAGATGCTTGGGAGGTTGTCTATATAATAAGTCTGGTGATTACTTCTTGAGAAAGTTTTACCACAATATCAAGTTCATTTTAGCTTTTCATGTAACTGTTAAAACCAAAGTGAAATTTGTGGCTACTATTGCCCAATGGCCCAAAGTTTATTCTGTCACCATTAGCTCCGAAAAGAGGCCTTTCAACCAGAAAAATGCTCATTGTACTTTACAGCATTATTATATCAGTTTCAGAGATGGCGAGACACAGCCTTGATGTGGCTGTGCAGGAGTAAGACTCCCCTTTGTAAAAGGATCAATAGCTATATCACCAGCAATGGCTACAAAGTACCTTTTAAAACTAATAATTGTGGAAGGGCTGAATCCTTTATAATAAAAATCTTTAAAACCTTTATAAAATTCCTCTGTAAAGCCACTTTCCTGGGGAGACCTATAATTATTGAAAGGCAAGAGGAGAACATCAGGCCATTTCACATAAACATGGATGGTACGTGCCACAGCCAGGAGGCTGAAGGTACGCAAATAAAACCCAAATGATAAAATGAACCAGGATCAATTTTCTTCCCAATGTATTTTATTGTATACAAACTATAAAGCATAAACAGCCCCTGATTTCCCACTAGACTCTGTTGTTTCTCTGATTTGATTTTATTTTTCTTCAACAAAACTATGTGTCTAACACTGGATGGCAAATCCTGTATGCACGCCACATTCAAGCTGCATGTGTTTTGTGGCAGTTAACCCTACTTGTGTTTGGCTACTGCTGCTTTGCTTAGAATTTTAAATTCAGTCATTAGTTGGAATTTAAAATCTTCTTTTTTCTTTGATCTCTTAGAAACAGTAGTGGTGGGGTAATTAGGTTCTTTCAATCTCTGCTCAAAATATTGGGTTATTCATTTCTATTCAAAGTACTAGAGAAAAAGAATCTGGTTAAACTCAGCTTCACCCCAAACACCCTTTCAAACAAAATAAGCAATATGCCTACTTTTGGCAAACTTGTCTAAGATTCTTCTTCCAATATAGTCCCATAGACAACAATTTTTTTATTTTGTTTTTAATTTTGATTTTGATTTTGATATATTTATTTGAGAGCAACAGAGAGAGAAAGAAGGAGAGAGAAAAAGAGAGAGAGAGAGAGGGAGAAAGAATGGGCACGCCAGGGCCTTCAGCCACAGCAATCAAACTCCAGACGCGTGCGCCCTCTTGTGTATCTGGCTAACGTGGGTCCTGGGGAATTGAGCCTCAAACCAGGGTCCTTGGGCTTCATAGGCAAGTGCTTAACTGCTAAGCCATCTCTCCAGCCCCGACAACAATCTTTAATTTACTCCATCTATAGAAAAAGAAAGAAACAGGATGCCAAGATACAAAGACTCTAGTTGCTCTAGTCTAGCCACCTACACTTTAGTTTACTTATCTCCAAAATGAAGGCACTGGACTAGAACTTAAAGTACAAACATTTTATTTTATTTTTGTTTTGTTTGTGCCAGGAATATTCAATTAATAGTGACTATTTTAAGCTTTGATTGGAGTCTGAGACTCCAGACTCGGGAAGAAATACCATCATCTTTGAATAATGTTTACCAAGAATGCAGGGTATGGCAGGAAGACTATGAAATGCCATTATTTTTCTTTTCATTTTCTTTATTAACAACTTCAATGATTATAAAAAGTATCTTATGGTAATGATGCCCTCCCTTCCCCCACTTTCCCTTTTGAAACTCCATTCTCTATCATATACCCTCCCACCTTGACCCTCTCAATCAGTCTCTCTTTTATTTTGATGTCATGATCTTTTCCTCCTATTATGATGGTCCTGTGTAGGTAGTGTCAGGCACTGTGAGGTCATGGATATCCAGGCCATTTGGTGTGTGTGGGGGGCATGTTGTAAGGAGTCCCACCCTTCCTTTGGCTCTTACATTCTCACCTCTTCTGCAGTAGACCCTGAGCCTTGAAAGGTGTGATAGAGATATTGCAGTGCTGAGCACTCCTGTCACTTCTTTCCAGCACCATGATGCCTTCTGAGTCATCCCCAGGTCACTGCCATTTGAAAAGAGAAGATTCTCTACCAAAAGTGAGAGTAGCATTAATATAAGGATATGAACATTAAGAAAAGTACATATGGGGCAATTTGATAAGCATAGTATAGACATTTAGCCAGTCAGCAGCAGACATTAAACACTTAGGGCTCATGACTACCCCTGTTTTAAGTTTTCAGTATCAGGGATATATTCCCTCCCATGGAGCAGACCTCCAGTCCAATTACAAGGCAGTAGGTTTCCACCATGACAGATGTGCCACTATTGCACCCGTTGGCTCATTTGGCCTGGCTGGGTAAATATAAGGCTTGCAGTGTCTACTGTTGAGTATCTTCACTGATGATTTCTCTCTCTCCTATTGAACTACATGCAGAATGGCTTCTTCCAGCTTTGTGTCAGCTGGTCTACATGCAGGAGGTTATCAGCTCAGTTTTAGCAGTATTTCTCAGTGTCCTTGCAGCCCACGTATGTGGAGTCTTCAGCAAAAGGGTCTTCCCATCTATTCCTGGTAGGAAACCAAGGGCCTCAGCAATGGCCTATAATGCTTTGGGGTATCAGGGACCTCGCTAGCCAACAACTCACTGGAAGGTATCCCATCCCTGGCACTGAAAATTTTCTAGCAACTATTTATGGCTCCTGAGTGTTCCATTGTCCAAAAAAAATAGTTTTCCAAATGATTTATTTGTATTCTTTTAGATTTTGATTAGCCCTTCTCCTTTCCTTTAATCAATCTCTTTCCCTGACCTCACTTGGGCCTTTTCACCAACATTAATTTATTTTTCTACTTACATATATACAATACCTATTAAGTAAACCTCTCCCTTCCCTTCTCTTCCCTTTATATTTCTTTTCTAGCTTACTAGCCTTTGCTACTGAGTTTTCTTCCTACTCACACACAAGTCCAGTCATCTGTAGCTAGGATGCACATGTGAGAAAGAACATGTGATGTTTGGCTTTTTGGGCCTGGGTTACCTCACTTATTATAATCCTTTCCAGATCCATCCATTTTCCTGCAAATTTCATAACTTCATTTTCTTTACTGCTGAGTAGAACTTCATTGTATAAATATGACATATCTTCAACATCCACTTATCAGTTGAGGGACAATTAGGCTGGTTCCATTTCCCAGCTATTGTGAGTTGAGTGGCAATAAACATGGTTGAGCAAGTATCTCTAAGGTAATGAGATGAGTCCTTAGGATATATACCTAAGAGTGCTATAGCTAGGTCCTATAGTAGATCTATTTTTAGCTGTCAAAGGAACCTCCACATCGATGAAATGCCATTTTTTTGACATGATGGAGATATAGCACTTTTAGTCTTGTGTGATACCTGCTACCTAGTTGAAAAGGATAAAGAGCACATCTTTGGCTACATATGTGGATTAGAGAATTATGAGAATGTGGCACTTGACAGATGACCCGGTGCTTGCTCACAAAGCCTGCTGGCCTGGCTTCAACCCCCCAGTAATCACATAAAGCCAGATGCCCAAAGTGCCACATGCATTGGGAGTTTGTTTGAAGTGGTAAGAAGCTCGGGTACACCCATTCTCTCTCTCTCTCTCTCTCTCTCTCTCTCTCTCTCTCTCTTTCTCTCTCTCTCCTTGAAAATAAAAACAATTAAAAAAGAATTGTGACAGGAAAATAGCAGGAGAGAATACTGGGGGAGTAAGGAACATGCAGGAACAAGGGTAAGGGAAGGTATGTATGGGAGATATACGCAAATCTAATGACAGCATGAGTTAGTACCATAGAAGCCTTCCTTCAGTTTAGCTAAGTAAAGTCATAGCTCTTAAAAAGGAGGGGGAATTTCCCAGGCAGAAATGCCCTGTATGGAGAGGGAGAAAACTATTGATTCTGGCTGCTAAATCCCACCACCAGAATGAACTTAGCCCCCACAGTGAGCTGTTGGTCAGGCAGAACCATGATTTCCCCAAAACAATGCAGACTATTCCCAACCTACTTGGTTACCTACCAGAGCTAAATGGTAAAAGCCTATTGCAGAAGAAACTATAGGCTGTGAGCACAAGATAACAAGTAATCATGCTGGAACTGAGAAGGAAGTCAGCTCCCTGACAGCCCTCATAATGCTGGAAGGGGCTATGTGAGCTGCTGGGACATAATGAACACCAATAGCATGAAGAAACAGGTGATTCTGCCAGCTACAAAATTAACCAGCTGGATGAAGTAAATACATCTGCAATAGTGTCACATAGGATGTGGGGGTAATTAACATCTCTAACTAAATAGGGTGCTGGCTCAGTAGGAGGGAATTCATGCCGGGCACTGAGAAACATTTTGGAATCCTTTTGATTCTCTAGAGAGAATCTCACATTCTTCTTTGGCTTAGAAGAGAGAATATATACCCCTCAAAAAGTCTGAAAGCACCATGTTTACCTTTGAGCCATGCTTCTCTCATGCTTTTATTTTTGTTGTTACAGTTAGCAATAAATACCAGGAAGAACCATGCTCCATCAAAATGATGAGGATAGACGACTGCCTTTCAAGAGGAAGGTTATCTCTATCAAGCCTACCTGGGCTCAGGAGACACTAGTGATGAACACAAGTGCTGTTTTCTCCACTATCTTGATAAACTCCATTGGAGAGATTCTGGTAGACACTAAAAGAAGACTCAAAACTCAACAAAGCAGAAATTCAGATGATGCAGACAGCTCAACACTGAAGGGGACTTACAACATGCCTACCAATGCTAGGGGAACATTATGGAAGAAAAAGGTGTTAGATTCAAGTTCTGATGCATGAATTTTGTAGGGACACATGCACTTAAACTATAACATGGTCTTTGTACTTTTTCCCAAGAAGTTGAGCAAGTTAGTATCTTCTAGATTCCATTTGCCTGTGGCTCGCTCTTTCTCCCTCACTTAAGGAGGTAGGAAGAAGACCACACAAGTGGTGAGGTTTAGAATAGCACAATATATTAAAATATAATGAGACATAATAAAGAACTATTCAGAATTTTAATTTTTCAGGCAACCATATTATAAAGGTAAAAATGAAACAGAAAAAAAAAAAACTAATGTTAACCATGTGTTAAACTCAGTACATTCAAAATACTATTATTTCAAAATGTAATATATATAAAAATATTAATAAATCCTTTAACTAATTTTCCCATTCTAAGTCTGAACTCTGGAGTGCAATTTAGCACTTAAAGCATATTTTATTTTGGACTAGTCTCATTTCAAATTTTTATATGGCTGTTAATACATGAGGGACTAAGATTCAGGCAGGTTTTAAGCCTCTATAAAGCCTGGATCCAGGGGCCTGGATCTATTCTTGAAGCTATCCATATTGTCCAGGACATAATCATTTGAACAGTATTACTAAATGAAATATCATGGATAGAACTCTTTCATGTTAATCCATTCATGGAAGAGTAGATTTGTAACATTTTACACATAGAATTTTCTGCTATTGGAAATTGGAGAGATGGTTTAGGGGCTAAAGTTCTTGCCTGCAAAGCCTAAGGACCCATTTTCAACTCTTCAGATCCCACATAAACAAGATACACAAAAGGTGAGACAAGCAAAAGGTCTCATGTGCCCACTAGGTAACATACACATCTGGAGTTCAATTGCAGTGGTTGCAACTGTGGCACATCAATTCTTTCTCTCTAGAGTAAAAAAGTAATAATAAATATGATAAAATAAAGAAATTCCTGGGCTGGAGAGATGGCTTAGTGGTTAAGCGCTTGCCTGTGAAGCCTAAGGACCTCGGTTCGAGGCTCGGTTCCCCAGGTCCCACGTTAGCCAGATGCACAAGGGGGCGCACGCATCTGGAGTTCGTTTGCAGAGGCTGGAAGCCCTGGCACGCCCATTCTCTCTCTCTCCCTCTATCTGTCTTTCTCTCTGTGTCTGTCGCTCTCAAATAAATAAATTAATTAATTAAAAAAAATAAAAAAAGAAATTCCTGTTGTGATGTAGAAGTAACTTTTTTTCAAGCTACATGTAATCTCATATGAGAAACCTTTTTAAAAAATTATTTCATAATTTTATTTTTATTAGATATAGATATATTATGTATGTAAATAAAACATGGTATCATCCTTTCCCTCCTCGTGCCGCTTTTCTTTTTTTAATATGTATTTTTTGTTTATTTTTATTTATTTAATTGAGAGAGACAGACAGAGAGAAGGAGGCAGAGAGAGAGAGAGAATGGGCACACCAGTGCTTCCAGCCACTGCAAACAAACTCCAGATATGTGCATCCCCTTGTGCATCTGGCTAACGTGGGTCCTGGGGAATCGAGCCTCAAACCAGGGTCCTTAGGTTTCACAGGCAAGAGCTTAACTGCTAAGCCATCTCTCCAGCTCCTTGTCCCTTTTCTTAAGAGAGCTTCCTTGTTGGGAATGCAGGTAAACCCATGGGAATTGTGGGTCCTGCATTATGGGGGAAGAGACAATGTGCAAAATGTCCCAACTTGTGGCTCTAACAATCTTTCCAACCCCTCTTCCGCAAAATTCCCTGAGCCATTCTGGGAGCATTTTAAGACTACTTCAGTGATAGGCACTTAGGAGCCTCTAGATCTCTGGTTTGGTGGGTTGAGTGTCCTCAGTATCTATCTCCATCACCTTTGAGCTGATATCAGATTCACTAAGAAAGCAGAACTCTTGCTCATTTCCCCAGGTCCTCAGTGGTTTTAGCTGGGACTGGGGTGGAGTGCATTGGGCAAATTATCTCCTCAGATCCAGCTCCGATCTAAAAAAGAGAAGCAGATTCTCTAACATAGAATAAAGTCAGCATGGTTAAATGGGATAACTATTATTAATTTAGAGATAATTTAAAGGGTTCAGACCCTCTTATAGGCTAAGGTTAGTGGGAGCTTGACAATGGAAAGCAGAATCATTGTCTGGATATGATTCTGACTTCTTTCCCAGTTCCAGAAATTGTTTCCTTTCCACTGAGTGGCTCTGTTATTAGTTGGTTGCCCACCATAGCTGTGGGCCACTAAGGCACTTGTATGATCATCATGTTAGGTTGTTTGCTTCTGAGTCAATTTGAATTGCTTAAAAAAATGTAGGCCACTTTCACCCAGTAGCTCATGTAGTGCCTTCCAGCACTAGAGAGGCTAATTGTCTAGGAACTGGCTCTCCTCTGGATTCCAACCAGGTCTCTCCATGGGCTGTGCCAATAGCATTTGGTGTCTACAGCAGTAGGGTCTTACATTAACCTCTGGTGGGTAGTCAAGTGCTCTGACAGAAGTCTGTCTTGTTTGTTTTGGGAGATCTAGTAGGTCTGACCAACAGCTCATTGTGGGTATAGATTATATCCTGGTACAGGGAATTACAGGCCATCCCATAGGGAAAATAAAAAAGAAAACCAGAAGAAGGAGAAAAAGGAGAAATTTGAGACTAGGTTTCATCTCACTCTTCCCAGGGCCTTTCCATTCTGGTGCTCTCCCTAATGTTCTCTTGAGGGTTCCATCGTTTAGTCTGGCTTCCAGGATATAGAATTTTAGAGTCCCAGTTCAATTTAGGTTCAGATTTGTGCCCCTCCCCCCCACTTTTACCCTTCCCTCATGCCCTACCTATTGTCCAAGCCTCAAGATGCTATTCAGTTATGTCAGCACCTTGGGCTGATCCAGGTTAGGAATGGCAGATGAGTGAGATCATGCGATGGTTATCTTTCTGTGGTTGTGTGAGTTCAATTAGAATAATCTGTTCCAATTTTGACCACTTTTCTACAAATTTCAATGTGTCATTATTTCTTACAACTGAATAGAATTCTATCATTTAGATATATCAAATTTTGCTTATCCATTCATCCAATGATGGGTACCTGGGTTGATTCCAGTTTTGAGCTATTATGTATTAGGCATCTATAAACATGGTTTAAGCAATCTCTGAACTGAGGCGTGGACATTTTAGGGTAAATTTCCAGTTAGGGAATAACAGGGTTTGTTGGTAAGTCAATATTCATCCTTTTCAGGACTCTCCATATTGATTTCCATAGTGGTTGTACAAGCTTACATTCCCACCAACAGTGAATGAGGCATCCTATTCTCCACAGCCTCGGCAACATTTGTTCTTATTTGATTTCTTAATGTTTGCAATCCTTACTGGGGTAAGGTCGAATCTCATAAGTTGTTTTAATTTGCTTTTCCCTAATAGTTAGGATGTTGACAATTTTCTTAAGTGTGTCTTAGCTATTCGTAATTCTTCCTCTGAGAACTCCCTATTTAGTTCTCTGCCCCACTTTTGGAGTGGGTTGTTTGATTTTTTATTGTTTAGTTTTTTGCATTTCTTGAAGATTCTAGATATTAGGTATAGATGGCAAAGATTTCCCCCCATTCAGTGGGTAATCTCTTGGCTCTGTTTATGGCATGTTTGTCTGTGCAAAACGTTTTTAGCTTCATGAGATCCCATTGCTGGAGTGCTTGTTTAATTTTCTTGGCTACTGGGGTTTTGTTCAGGAAGTATTTTCCCAGTCCTGTGTCATGGAGAGTGCCTCCTATTTTTTTTTTTTTTTTATCCAGTACTTGAAGAGTTTCAGGTCTTTTATAAAAATTAATCCATTTGGACTTGTTATTTTGTATGGCAAAATAAGTGGGTCTAATTTCATTTTTCTACATATGGTCATCTAATTTGTCCAGCACCATTTGTTGAAGATGCTACCTTTTCTCCAGTCTGCATTATTGACACCCTTGTCAAATATCAAGCAGCTGTAGTTGCTTGCACTAAGGTCTGGGTCTTCAATTCTGTTCTATGTTTCTGTTTTTATTCTAGTACCATGCTGTTTTTGTTACCATAGCTTTGTTATTTAGCTTTAGATTGGGTATAGTGATACCACCAAAGGTTTTTTTTTTCTTTTACTGAGTATGTGTATGGATATCTGAGGCCTTCTAATATTCCATATGAATTTTGAGGTGATTTTTTTCAATCTCTGTGAAGAAAGATGCTGGCATATTTATTGGTATTGCTTTAAATCTGTATATTGCTTTTTCTAGAATTGTCATTTTCACAATATTAATTCTACCTATCCAGGAGCATGGGAGGTCTTTCCATTGTCTCAAGTCCTTCTCTATTTCTTTCTTGAGTGTTTTAATGATTACATTATATAGGTTTTTCACATCCTTGCTTAGTGTTATTCCAATGTATTTAGGTTTTTGATGCTTTTGAAACTGGGACAGCCTCACTTATTTCTTTCTATGTATATTTGTCGTTTGTATATAGAAAAGCTACTGCTTTTTGTGCATTGTTTTTGCATCCTTCCACTTTGCTGAAGGAATTTATCAACTTTAGAAGTTTTGAGATGGAGACTTTTGGGTCACTTATATATAGGACCATATCATTTGCAAATAGAGCTAATTTGACTTCTTCTTTTCCAATTTGCATCTCTTTTGTTTTTCTCCTGTCTTAATGCTTGGGCTAGTTCTCCTAGAACTATGGTGAAGAGAAGAGGTTAGAGTGGGAACCCTGTCTTGTTCCTGATCTCAGTGGGAACTCCTTAAGTTTTTCCCCACTGAGTATTATTTGGGCTTTAGGAGCTTTATAAATAGCCTTTATTGTGTTGAGATATAAACCCTCCATGCCTATTCTTTCCACTGTTTTGGTCATAAGTGGTGTTGTATTTTGTAAAAGGCCTTCTCTGACTCAATTGAGATGATCATGTGGTTCTTGTATTCAGTTTACTTATGAGGTGTACTACATTGACCAATTTCCACATGTTAAACCAGCCCTTCATCCCTGGGATGAAGCCTACTTGATTAAGGTGGGTAATGCTTTTGATGTGTTGTTGAATTCAGTTTGCAAGGATTTTGTTCAAGATCTTTACATACAAGCTAATTATGGACATAGACCTATAATTTTCTTTCCTTGCTGCATGTCTGTCTGGTTTTAGTATTAGGGTGATGCTAGCTTCATAAAAGGATTTGGGAAGGATTACATGTTCTCTGATTATGTGGAACAGTTTGAGAAAAATTGGTTTCAGTTTTTCATTGTGTCCCGTAAATTTTAGTATAGGTTGTGTTTTCACTATGTAGGAATTTTACAATTTCTTTTTTGATTTCTTCCATGACCCATTCATTGTATAAAAGTGTATTCTTCAGTCTCCAGGATCTGGTAGAGTTCTTGATGTGTCCCTTGTTAATTTCTTGCTGTAAAGCACTGTGATCTGACATGGAAAGTTACTCCAATTTTCCTTACTATATGAAGGCATGCTTTATGGCCTAATTTATGGTCAGTTTTTGAGAAGTTTTCAAGGGCTGCTGAGAAAAATGTGTATTCTGTAGAGTCAGAATGGAAAGTTCTGTAGATATCTGTTAGTTCTAATTGATCTAGGATATTGTTGATCTCTATTATTTCCCTGTTGATTTTCTGCCTGGATACTCTGTAATGACAAATAATAATCTGGAGTATTGAAGTCTCTTATTATGATGGTGCTGGTTTTTATTCTGTTGTATTGTCAAGTAGATTTTTTTTTATAAACTATGGCGCACCTATAACACATATATATTTATGATTTGATGTACTCATGTTGAATCATTCCCTTGATGTGTAAGCAGTGGCCTTCTTTGTCTCTTTTGATTACCTTTTGTTTGAAGTCTTTTATCAGATATTCATATAGCTACACCTGCTTATATTTTATTTCCATTTGCTTAGGATATCATTTTTCAACCTTTCACCCAGAGGAGATATCTATCTTTAGTGGTGATGTTGGTTTCTTGAAAACAGCAGATAGAAGGGTACAGTTTTTTTGATTCATCCTGATAACCTGTGTCTTTTGATGGGATGAGTTAAGACCATTAATACTTAAGGTTATTACTGTGAGGTTTGAATTAAAAGGAAATTTTATTCTCTCATGGAAGAAAGCCTATAATTTTTCTTAAATGTCCATCTCTGATATTTGACTCTGATATTAATGCTTCTCTTTTTATCTCTTAAGTACATTATTTGTGTTATAAAAATATCAAAGATGGGCTGGAGAGATGGCTTAGTGGTTAAGCACTTGCCTGTGAAGCCTAAGTACCCCAGTTCGAGCTCGATTCCCCAGGACCCATGTTAGCCAGATGCACAAGGGGTAGCACGCATCTGGAGTTCGTTTGCAGTGGCTGGAGGCCCTGGCATACCCATTCCATATCTCCCTCTTTCTCTCTCTGTCTGTCGCTCTCAAATAAATAAATAAAAATAATTTTAAAAACATCAAAGGTAACTACTGAAACAGTAAGTCATAACAATCTCAGACTCTTGCCAGCAACACACTAAACTAACTTGTGACTTGTTTAAGTCTTTTTTTTTATGGTTCTGAGGGTTTCTTTGGAAAATGTAGCACTTTGGGAAATTTTGGATTGTTTTAAACAATTATTTTAATGCAATTACAATTTAATTATATTCTACCCCAACTACCCTCTCTTCCCATTAAAGTCCTTCTTATTCCCCATTTAGCCCCATCTTAATTTTGTACCTTTTATTTATTTATTTATGTATTTAATTAATTTATTTAAGAGAGAGTAAGAATGAGATAAAGAGAGAGAGAGACAGAGAGGAAGAGGGAGAGAGAAAGAGAGAGAGAGAGAGAGAGAGAGAGAGAGAGAGAAAGAGAAGACACAGAAAGAGAATTGGCATGCTAGGGCCTCAGCCATTGCAATCAAACTCCAGATGCTTGAGCCACCTAGTGGGCATGTGAGACCTTGTGTTTTCCTCACCTTTGTGTGTCTGGATTACACGGGATCTGGAGAGCTGAACATTGGACCTTAAGCTTTGCAGGCAAGTGCCTTAACCACTGAGCCATCTCTCCAGCCCCCTTCCATGCCTTTTAAAATTAGCATTTGAGCTAAAATAGGGTTGCTTGCATGATCATGGGTTATTTACTGTGGCATGGGTAACTTACCAGTGACCACTCCTCTTATAAACCCTACCTCATTTTCCCAGCCACCCCTAGTTGCATATGCTACTCTGGGAGGTGTGGAATCTCAGGTATCCTTTTCATTCAATGGTGAAGTTTTGAGATATTCTACCATGTGCTAGAAGCCACAGCTGCTATGAGCTCATGAGTATAATTATCAAGTTGTAGCACCCCTCCTCCCCATGCCCCTTGTGATGGGTAAGTTCTGTTGTGAACTTTATCAAATTAGGAATCCATAGGCATTCTGAGGTTACTTTCAGGAAGGACTGACTGAATTTAAGAAGAAAATCCTTACTCCAGAGTGGGCAGCGCACCTAGTGGTTAGTGCCTTGTACCTGGATGCCCCCTGCTGTTAACTCCTACCTACGTGCATCTACCCTATTTTGGCTACCCTTTCTCAGCATTGGAATCAGGTTTCATCAGCTTTCCAACACTGACAGAATAGCAGCAGCTCTCCAAGAATCCTCCAGTCCTTCAGTACAGGAATGGGACTACTGAGGTATTCAGCCATGTGGACTGTGCAGCTACTGGGTTCCTTGACTCTCAGGCGTGATAAATCCAAAAAAAAAAAAAAAAAAAAATCCTCGTTGCTTGGTAGAGTTTTGTGGAATACACAGGTCCATAGCTGAGTGGAGCCTTTGACAGCATTTTTTCTCCTAGCATCTTGCATTGTACCTTCTGGTATAAAGAAAGCTAGCTGGCAAGGATAAAGCTTACAACTCAGCTCCAGCTTAGTTTCTGTGTCCTACAAATGAAACATGTGGTATCTTTTATAATAGGTATGTGCCATCTAGTTTTGGTGGGAATCAAAGACAATAGCAATAGACTATATTGCTTTACCAACAACTCATTAAGATGATATCACATTTCTGGCTCAGGAGCATGTGTGTATGTGTGCATGTATGTATGTATTCATGTGTAGAGAGACAAAAAGAGACACAGAGAGATTCTAAATTATTACAATGAGAAAGATCTGAGAAAAGTTTCATGGATGGCTATGTGGAAAGAAGGTGTACATCAAATATAAGTTTGACTTTCATCTTTAACACCACACAGTGAATTAGGTGGCATTTTATGGAGTTCCTAGATTAGAGCTATGACTTTGATGAGGATTGAAGAGCTGGTACATCTTGTAATGGTATTTCCATTCTGATCACTATGTTACTCAGATGTGTTCTCACATCTCTGTAGGGGAATGTGTGACTTAAACTCCATGCATAGGCCTTCAGTCATGCTTCCAGGTAGCAATACTGGCTACTTCATCTACAAAACCTTTTCTGACATGTCCTCATGGATCATCCTACCCCTTCCATCTTGCAAGAGGATTTGGAAAATGCTTCAGTAATACTCTCCATTACAGTGACAGCTGTTTATAACTACTTAATTTTTAGTGAAACAAATCACTCAATTTCTTTGCATCTCAATTACCTTTACTTAAAATAGATATTTAAATAGTACACATCTCATAGTATTGATATAAAGAAAAATGCACATAAGAGAATAAATGTAGAATCCATGAAACCAAGCCTGACACAGGAAATAATTCAAATTGGTTAGCAGACAGCTATTATCCTCACCATTTTTTTTAACCAGTTGACTGAGTATAAAGAAATTTGCATGAGAGACTGCTACAAGCCCAGGGCCTAGCCTTATACCTTGACCCTGTATTTCATGAATGTCTGATGAGCCAAACCTTGGTAAGCTGCTCTTTCTTTTATCTTCTCATCACTCATCCTTCTCCTTCTTGGACTTCACATGAATTTCTATGTGTTGTGTTTTACAATACTGCTGTCTGGTCACTATGTTTGTTCTTTGCTTTCATTCTCCTCACTTTTGTTCTAAAGGGTAGAAAATGAAGTAAAAAAAAAAAAGTTCAGGTTATTTTCCATTTGTATGCAGCTTACACTCTAATGAATGAGAAAATCATACACAAGACAGATATACATATGTAGAAAAATTCATACCATGTAAGGAAATATCAATTAATTGGGGAAGTAAGGATTTTTTGTTTTGTTTATTTTCATTTATCTATTTGAGAGCTACAGACAGAGAGAGAAAAAGGGAGAGAGAGAGAGAATAGAATAGGTACATCAGGGCCTCCAGCCACTGCCAAGGAACTCCCATTGTGCATCTGGTTTATGTGGATACTGGGAAATCGAGCCTTGAACTGGGATCCTTAGGCTTCACAGGCAAGTGCTTAACCACTAAGCCATTTCTCCAGCCCCGTGGATTTTTTTTTTTTTTTTTTTTTTTTTTTTAGTAGACTGAAAGTCTTCTCTAATGAGACCTGATTATTGGAAGAAATAAATTAAAGAGATAGGCTAGACTGTTTTCAGAAAAGGTAGGAAAAACAGGCCTAGATTTTGGAATAGGTTTAGAATCAACAAAGATTAGCAGGAAGCGATCATAGCAGAGTGTTAGAGGGAAGGATGTAAATCCATTAATGGTCCTAATATTGACTAAAGTTTGGATTTTCCCCCCAAAGACTTTGGGGATACAGGTAATGACATGATTCAAAAGAATAAAAGGTCCAGAGGGGATAATCAACCATGAGTAGAAAATTTCAGGTGATAATTAGGATAATAATCAGGGATCACTATGGACTTGATTGGGTATGTTTGCTTTCAAGATACATTTAAAAAATATTGAGCTCTTCACATACTTACTAAAGAGGAAATAATACAAAAATAGCTTATGTAGTCATTTGTAGTTTGGTAACATGGTATGATTCTCTCCCTCTTTTCCTTTCTAATCCCTCTGAAAAATTTTGCAAGTTTTTAAATTTATCCTCTTTTCCATAGGGATTGGCAAATAGATTTTGTAGCTGATGAGACAGTAAAGTCATTTTGGCTTTGAAGGAGAACATTGCTGTCATGATTGTGCAATGTAGTCTAAAATAGTGATGCAAAGGCATTCATAAAGTATCACAATGTTTGACTTCTCATATAACTCTATAAACACAGTAGTAGATGGATTTGACCCACTGGATATGGTTTGTTGATTCTTGTCCTATAGTTTTATGACACAATTTTCATACATCTTTGTCATGGTTATCAATAAGTCAGTAAATGTGGCAAATCTACCTTTTCCTCTTCTTTCCCTTCCTTATTCTAATCACCATATTATTATTATTATCGTAACACAATACAAACTATAATACCAAACTCTACTCTCATATAGACAGCTAATTGATATTCAATATTTGCCTGTTGTATCAAAAATGTGAACTTCAATAGTTTCTTTTCCCCTTTTTCTAAATTAGAAGCCAAGTAAGCATGATGTGGTTAATAAATCTACTAAGTTTACTTTAGCCTACAATAATCTCCCTTTCATGTTCTTATCTATTTATTAATTAAGGTGCTTGTGTTCAAGGTATTATGAATGTACCTCATAAGTTTACAGGTCAGTAAATTTTACATATGCACGTGGTCCTGAGCTTACGCAGAATATCCACAGATACTTAATAGCCATAAATGCCACTATATTTTTTGTACTTAGAAGAAAACATGATTCTATTCTTTATAAGAAAGCTTCATCCTGCATACCTTTGAAAATAATCTTGTCTATCTCTTATAAAGTTAGTACTATTTTGATTTAAAAAATCAATGGGGCTGGAGTGATAGCTTAGAAGTCAAGGGGATTGGCCTGCAAAGCCTAACCCATGTTCAAATCTTGATGTTCCATGTAAGCCAGCCACAAGGTGAAACAAGTAGGCAAGGTCGCACATTCACACTAAGTGACACACACATCTGGAGTCTGATTGCAGTGGCTGGAGGCCCTAGCATGCCAATCCTTCCCCCCTCCCCTCACCACTTCAACTTCTCTCTCTCTCTCCACCACTTTTACTCTCTTGCATAAAAAACAAAGGCCAGTCTCTTGGGCTTGCCTCAAAAAAAAGTAGGTCAATTGTCATTCTAAATTCCCCACATTCTCTATTTTTCCTCAGCAAATTTTCTTTTTATCCCCTGTGTTTCTTCCAATCTGAAATTAAAACCCAGAAGATTGAACTAATTAGAGACGAGATATTGGTGGAATTACATCTCAGGAACACATATTCCACTGGTCATTCTCTTTTTTATTTGTTCTTAGACAATTTCATGTGTGTGTATGTGTATATGTGTGTGTGCCTGTACGTGTGTGTGTGTGTGTGTGTGTGTGTGTGTGTGTAAGATTGATCATATAAACCCTGTTACTCTCTCTTCCTCCCTTCCTACTCCTATTGAATGCTTTCTTCTACCTTCATATACTAGTAGAAGCATAATTAAAAACAATACTCCCTTCCCCCAGCAACTATTAATGACCATTTCCTCAGGGATGGGTGGTGGCTCATAAGACCTCCCTGCCCAAATCTTTTGATATTTTATATAGGTAACAAGAGCTGTTGTGAATTCATGAGAGCATTGACCATGTCACATCCAGGAGAGAGAATTCCATACCTTTCCTCCCCATCCTCTAGCTTTTTATGTAATGTTAAGAATGGATGTGTGGCTTGTAAATTATGTCCCTTTCTAGGTTAGGATCTCCTTTAGGACTGAGTCCATGTGTCACACACTCCCAGAAAAGGAACACTGTCTTTTTGTCTAGAAGAAAGAAGGCACAGTACAAATAACTATGAAAGGAATAAAAGAAAGATCACAAGTAAAAAAGAAAGTTTTGAAGAAGCAAAGGAATAATAGGCTACGGAAATAAAGGAAAGAGGGAAGGAGTTGAAGAAGAGAGGAAAAGGAAGTGGTATTGACAATCCTTGAACTAGGTAGAGATTTTTAAGATTAACTTTCTCTTTTAATTCATTTTGTGTATCTAGTTCTTAATGCTGAGAAATAATAAATATAAACATAATTATAATCCAAAACCCAGATTATCATAGGATCATCACTACTTACCAAAGTTTCATTTAACATTATATACAATTCACAAAATGTTTAAAACTAGATGCATTTTCTTTTTATTTGGATGAATAAAGGACAAGAAAAAATAAGGCATATTCTTGTGGTAAACTGTCAAAGCTAAGATTTCTTTCTTGTATGTTTCCATAATCCTAGAAATGTTCATTGATTGAATGAGTAAAGTTGTGGCTCAAATGTTTGGAATATAGAACTACTGAACAAATTTTAGCTAATATCATCATTAAATTTTTATTCTTTTTCAAGTTCTTTACTAAAGTCATTCTTTTGGGAAGGAAGGCCTCTCACTCTATCAGACTATATCAGAGTTACAGTTACCTATACACATAAATTACTAAGTACTTTATATATTTTTGTTTTGTCTTTGAGAGTCAATCACATACATCTTTATTCATGCACAACTTCTTTTTTTTTAATTTCTGTTTTATTTATTTATTTGAGAGCAACAGACAGAGAGAGAATGAGGCTGGTAGAGAGAGAGAGAGAGAGAGAGAGGAAGGGCATACCAGGGCCTCCAGCCACTGCAATGGAATTCCAGATGAGTGCACCCCCTTGTGCATCTGGCTAACGTGGGTCCTGGGGAATTGAGCCTCGAACTGGGGTCCTTAAGCTCCATAGGCAAGTGCTTAACTGCTAAGCCATCTCTCCAGCCCAATGCACAACTTCTTAAAATGCTATCATATCTGTCAGTTTTAACTCTAGATCCAGGTAAACAGTAACCAGATGATTGAGATGAACTAACTATAAGACTGACTAATGTTTCAGTTCCTGATGGTGCAGGGGGATGGTGACACAGGAAGCCAACTAAACTCTACATGTTTTCACTTCCAAATATAAAATTACCATTTGGTCTCTGTCCCAGTGATGCTTAAGTCTATGGTTAATATCATATAGGATAATGCAAACCATGAATAGGTAATGTATAGGTAATGAGGTTTTTATTACCCCAGTGACATTACATCTGTCTCTGTGTCCAAGTTATATATTAATATTACCACCTTCTTGTTTAGGTGAACACTCAGTAGTCATCAAATGATATTATTAAATCAATATTATACACAAAGAAACAAGCTGATCAGATATAAGAGCCCCAGGAAATTGACTTTTAGGGTGTGTATACTGTATTGTCTTAGAACAGTAGGCTGACAGAATATGGTTCTAACTCTCTAAGTCAGGGAGAAATTTACCAGAAAGCTTGCAAGCAAATGCAATTTCTACAATTCACTTTAGTGCAGCAATTCTCAAGAGATAACACTATTAATGTTCCGCTTCGAATCTAAAAACATATGTTTCTCTTAAAAAAGAAAAGACACATGCCTAATTTTTTTCTTTACAAAAACAAAAGCTTTTAAAATGATAAGAAAATGCATTTTTTTGATAAAACTACCATCTGCATCTAATTCAGTTAAGTATTGGTCTTGCATCTTTTAATATTATTGTGATGGTGATGGTGGTAGTGGTGGTTGGGTAAAAATGTATAAATACAAAAAAGGTCTTTGTAAAGGTCGCACAATTTCTAGTTAAATTATGCTGAAACTTCATCTCACCTTCATGTTTACCCTAAAAGTGAATTATTAGTTTGTAATAGAAGCATTTAAAGTGAACCTTGAGAAAATATTTCTAATTTTATGCACCTATGTTTTGCCTTTCCACTACCCCACTTTTATGATGTTGATGGAGAAGAGATTTTCATACATTTCAAAGGAAAATATCTCTATTTTATTTGGCATTCAGTTGGCGCTCTAATATTTTAATAATTTATATTAGTTATTTCTCATCTTGGCTCTGGGAGAGAGGTTGGATAAACTTAGTGTTCAGAGTGGATGAGTTCCCATATGTATAATTCTGGTCATAAACACCATGCTGTGTGAAACAAGCACAGGGCGGGTTTTCCAAATATGCAATTAAGATAAGGAGCGATGGCATCTCCTGTACAAATACTACAGCTGCTGCAAAAACTAATCTCATAGAGAGGTTCCTTTGAGTTTAGGACAAAGGGAGCAGGAGACAAAGTTTGTGGATAATACCCTTGCATAGGCCCTGCTGATATTACCAGCTGAAGTGTGAAGATAAAGTGCCTGCGAGAAATGGGGCTGGCTGAGATTTGGGGCATACACGTGTATGTTATGTGGTGAAAATGGTCAATGTGCTAGTGCTTTCTTACTCACAAGTGCTATATTATAATATTTATTTCAGTGAATATGTCAAATCATAGTATAGAATATTCTCTTTGCCTCTGTTTCCCTCTATCTCTGAAATACTATGATCATGGTCAACTTGACTGGTTTTAGAATAACCTACAAGGTGGTGAGGCATATCTCTGGACATGGCTGTGAGATCATTTCCAGAAATGACTGACAGTTGGGACAGTAACCAAGGGATGTGATCAGAACCACCCAGTAGTCTGGGTCCTAATAGGACAAATGGGGAGAAGAGGAAGCCAATGTACTCTGTCAAGGTCCATTCTTCATAAACTAGTCTATCTATCACAGTTCCCATCACTCTGGGATTGCAGAAACTTCCTGTGTCTAAAATCTACCAGGTTCTCTGCTTCTCCAGTCTCCAGACAGCCATTGTTGGACTATCCAACATTCTAGCATGTAAACCCATCCAACAAACTCTAATTTATAACATATGTACATTATATATATATATGTATATATATATATGTATGTATATATATGAAATATATAAATTATAACATAATTAAATATAATTTAGACACAAGACATTGATAACTAATAATGACATACAACAATTATAACAATATTTTATAGGAAAAGTTATGTCTGTAATACCATCACTCACAAAGCTGAGGCTAAAAGATTGTGACTTCAAGAACAACCTGAGCTACATAGTGAGATCCTGCTTCTGTTTAATTGTAGGTCCCTGTATGTACTGTTTTTGTGATGCTGTGAAGTAATACAAAGCTTATGTGATAGGTTGAAGTGAATGTTGTAGGCAGGGTGGCATTGTATTACACTATGAAAGTGCCACTTGGATAGAAGTATTGAGAAAGAAGAATATGTTGATGCTCATGTGGCTGTGAAAATAGCTGTTAAGTGAATAATCAGTGGATAGGGTATACAGGGCAGATACAGTGGACAAAGCAATGGTTCATATCCTGAGTACGTACAGAAGGAGGGTCTGAAATTTTAGTATTCTACTTAGAATGGCATTTAGTTTAAAACTGTGAAAGTGTTGATCTATGGAAGTTTCCACTTAACATTTTTGGAACACAGTTAACAGTTATTGACTGGAGGATATTGTGTTAGTGATTATGCAAAGTAAGATGAGAAGTCAAGGCCCGTTGCTTTTTATTAGAGTTCTTCATTGGTTTAACAGTTCCATTTTTGGTATCAGAGAAATAAAACTTAAAACGGTTAAAAATTAGTTGTATTATATAAGATGAATTGGAGAAAAAAGAAAGGTAAAAAACAAAAATAGAAAAGAAAAGAAAAGGCAGTTAGATGCCCAGAAAACTATAATTCAATCTGAAAAAAAATGCATCAGGACACAAGGGCAAACACATCTGGAGTTCGTTTGCAATGGCAGGAGGCCCTGGCTCACCCATTCTCTCTCTCTCTCTCTGCCTCTTTCTCCCCCCCCCTTACTCTCAAATAAACAAATAAAAAGGAACAAAAAATATTTTTTAACAAATGCATCAGGAATGGAAGGTGGGGCTGGAGACATGGCTTAGTGGTTAAGCGCTTGCCTGTGAAGCCTAAGGACCCCGGTTCAAGGCTCGGTTCCCCAGGTCCCACGTTAGCCAGATGCACAAGGGGGCGCACGCGTCTGGAGTTCGTTTGCAGTGGCTGGAAGTCCTGGTGGGCCCATTCTCTCTCTCTCCCTCTATCTGTCTTTCTCCCTGTGTCTGTTGCTCTCAAATAAATGAATAAAAAATGAACAAAAAAATTATATATAAAGAATGGAAGGTGGGAGATGGCCACAGCGATGGAGCAGAGCAATGCATGGTCAACCCAAACAGGCACTATGTGTTACAAGTTATCATTTGCTCACTGGATTTTCCCTCTGATGGTGACTGTTGTCACTGTGTGCAGCTGTGGATAAATAAAATGACTAAAGGAACAAGATATATCACACACGTCAGAAGACAGATCAAGCCTTCATTCTTCAGAGCTCTCTTTTCTTTCAGAGCTCCCCCAAGTCTCCTGCTTCTTAAACCAGTCTCCTTTTCTTCACAAGGATGGAAGCTTAGAGCTCCAGGAGTAGGTTTATAAAATACAAATGGCCTAGCTATTGGCACAAACTAGACAAAAACAGTGACAACCGGAGAGATGGCTCAGTGGGCAAAGCACTTGCTGTGCAACCATGAGGACCTGCATTGGGATCCCCAAAACCCTCTAAAGAAGAACATGGTGATGCCTATTTGTAATCCCAGGATGAGGGAGGCAGAGACAGAAGGATTCTTAGGACTTGATGGACAGCCAGACTAGTCAAATTTGTGAGATCTTTCATCACAAAATAAAGGGGGGGAATAATTGAATAAGGCACCTGACATCAACTTCTCCCCTTCACACATACATGGGCACCTGCACACACACATGCAATCACACATGAACAGGGATATGCACAGGGATGCACACCATACACACACATGCTAAGAAGAGACAATAAGTTTAAAAATGCCAAGATGTTGGGTCCAAATTGTGCCTTTTGTCGTACCCATAATTTTCCATACAGTGGCTGCCTAGATACATCAGTTCATTACTAGGTAAAAATCAAACATCTCCTATTCTCAATTTCATCTTTTTAAAATGAATATATAAAAGAATAAATTGGGATGGAGAGATAGCATAACAGTTAAAGTGTTTTACAGCAAAGCCAAAGGATTCCAGTTCAATTGTCCAGGACCCACTTAAGACAGATGCACAAAGGGGCACATGCATCTGGAGTTCATTTGCAGTGTCTGGAAGTTCTCTCTCTCTCTCTCTCTCTCTCTCTCTCTCTCTCTCTCTCTCTCTCCTCTCTCTCAAATAAATAACTAAATAATAAAAATGAAGAAAATAAAACAATAAATTTTTGGTGTCATTGAGCATCAAATAAGATTAACAAAAGCAGCTAAAACAGAACGGAGGCAAAAAAAAATTGTAGTGTGTATAGAGGACATTGGTTGCTACTTCTGTACCTCTCTCTTTCTCTCTGTCTCTGTCTCTGTCTCTTTCTCCCTCTTGTGTACATGAGTACATAAGCACATGTGATCATGCAAACAAACACATAGAGAGACTACTCCAAAACCAATGGCCCTTCTTACATAGCTTGTTTCCAATGGGGATAGTGTACAGGCACTATTCTATTGAGCAGCACAGCTAGTTGAAGGAAAAACGAGGAAGACATTCTAGGGAAATGTGACAACTGCAGTCTCTCCACTCATATAGCAAATAACAGAAAGGCCGGTTAGATTGTGCATCAGTATAATCACACCATGATAAAAACTTCTTAGTCAAAAAGAAAGTTTAAGTAAAACTTTAAAATTCAAAGATTTACACTTCAAATGAAAAGAAAACCCACTGAACAGAGGGATTGTTAATTACAGAAGACATTACATTTGATTATCCACTGTGTTAGTTTGAGTGTATGTTCCTATAAACTCTGGTGTTTTATTAAAGCTTGTAAATTGGGGCTCCAGCTGTCTGGCTGGAGTAGATATCAGCAAGCAAGGATCCTAGGATCCAGCCCTAAGGTTTGAGCGACGATTGAATTCCAGCCCAAAGGTGTGGATAGCAGAGTGAGCTTGGGTTTTTTTCTTGCTGCCAGTTTTGTGCTTGCTGTGTTTTTGGGGTTTGCTGGCTGCTGGTGTTCTCTCTCTCTGCTTGGATTTATAAATGGGAGCCAGCCTCTTCCACCATTCATGGAATTTCCATGGATCTGTAAGCTTGAAATAAATCCCTGCTTCCCTTAAGCTGTGTTTGTTTTGGATGTTCATCCCACCAATGTTTAACTGAGAACAGCATCAAGTATTCAATTTTACTGGTGTAGGCAACCCAGGAACAAGTTTATCCTCAAAAAGGAATATGGGGAAGCATGAAGATATATTTTTTATTTGTAATAACTGCGGAAGAGTGATCATGACATAAAATGAGCCAGGAAGATAAATTCTTTATTTCAAAGAATAGCATCTCCAGAATAGAAGTCATTTGACCAGCACATGACAATGATGCTATGGTTAAAAAATTCTGGCCCATGTTAGTCAGGGTAATCTTACACGAATCATGGTAGTTTTACAAAATGAGCCACTGGAAATCAGCCACAAGGCAATGAGCATGTGCTTCTTATCTACCAAGGTCCAGGCTGGCTTCCTAACTGGTTAAAGGAAACAGCATCAGGGAACCTTGATGCTGGCTCAGTGTGAATAAGGAAAGATGGCAGTTTGCCTCTGGTTGCTATAAAGCTTAACATTATTGTCCTGTCAGGGATCATATTTCCATACCTTAGTCCTCAGCATGGTGGTCAAGAAGTTGGTAATATGACTTAGGTCAGTTGGAGACATGCTTTTGGAAAGGATTGTAGGATCCATTCTCTCTGTCTTACTCTTTGGCCATGCCGTCTCTCCCTCTCACGTGCACTCTGACATCTGGTATGACATCTGGCATGAGGTCATCACTAGCACTCAGCACCATGCCCTTAAATTTCCAGGACTGTGAACTAAATCAATTCCCTTATAAAGTTAGGTAGCTTCTGGACTTTTATTAAAGTGATGAAAGCAGATGAATACTGCCACCATCTCATCAAATTTAGGGAATGAGAATGAGTATGAAAACTACATTTAAACAAAGCAGAAAAGAGAGGGGAAACATTCAGCCTCTTGAATACACCAAATATACCCAATATGAATATGGTTCTGTATCTGAAAATGTTGTGACCAGGTTAGTAAATAATATTACCATATCAGTCAGTTTACATTAGAACTTTCTGTTTTTCTTTAATTTTTATGGATAATTTAGAAAATAAAATATACATATAGAAAATATAGACAATATGCCATAATTATAATCTCCTCCCACCACCCCACTTTCTCCCTCAAGAATCTCACTTCCACTGAATCCTTTCTTCATTGAAATTAGTCTTTCTTCTATGATAATATCACCATTTTTCCCCTTTCTATTATGCAGGTCTTATATGGGTAGGGTCAGCCACTGTGAGGACATGAATATTAATGCCAAGTTGTGTCTAAAGAACAGTACTTTAAGCAGTCCTTCCCTTCCACCACATCTCCCACAATGGCCTTGAATGTATGTTTTGATATATATGGCTCACTTAGTGCTTAACACTCCATTATCACTTTTTCTCAGTACTCTGGTGAGTTTTGAGTTACCCCAGTGGTCACCACCATCTGAAAAGAGTAACTTCTCTAACAAAAAGGGAGAGTAGCATTAATATATGAGCCTAAACATGAATGTTTAGTGTGCACATTGATGGGCATAATATATGCATTTAGCCAGACCACAGTGATTGTTTTCCCCTAGGTTGTGTGACCTCCCAGTCACAGGCTTTGACTCTGTCTTCAGTACCAGGAATGAATTTCCATCCAAGGTATAGGCCTTCAAAAGCAGAAGAGCATTTTGGTTTTCCCCATAATAGAAATTGCCATATTTGCATCAGTTGATACATTTGGCCTGGCTAGCCAGCCATAAACTTGAAGGGTTCACTTCTGGTTAAGACAGATGATGGATTTTTTTCTCCCAAAAGGCTGTGTGCTGCAGAGCTCTTTCCAGAATCCTGAAAGCTAGTCAACAGCCAGGAGGCTTCCAGCTCAGCTCCAGCTTGAATTTCATTAATCTGCGGCATAAGCATGTGGAGTCTTCAGCAACAGGGTCTTACCATCTAGTCCTGTGGGCAATGAAGAACATTGGCAATAGCCTCTAATGTTTTAGGGGCATCGAGGTTTCCTTGCCTGTAGTGGTTTGAATTGGATGTCCCTCACAAACACATGTGTTTTGAATGCTAGGACCCCAGCTGGTGGCTATTTGGGAATTGTAACCTCCTGAAGGTGCTGTATTTTTGTGGTCAAGATTATAGGTGTTTTAGCCACCTTCACCTTGCCAGTGTTTGACACATACTTCTGTGGTGTTGTCCACCTGATGTTGGCCAAAAGGTGGTATCCAGCAACTGCTAATGTTATCGTTTCCCCCTGTCATCATGGAATTTCCCATTGAGTCTGTAATCATAGTAAACCTTTCCTCCCTCAAGCTGCTTTTGGTCAGGCGTTTTGTGCCAGCCACATGAAGGTAACTGCTAAACTGCTACAATGGGCAACAACTCGCTGGAAGATGTCTCACCCCTGGCACTGAAATTTTCCAAATGAAAATCTATGGCTTCTATGCACGGCATTATCTTCTTCTACAGGACACTTCTGTACATAATCTCTCTTGTTTTACATATATATCATTAGCTATATTAGCTATTAGCTATCAGAGTAGTAGGATTACATGTGGCCTACTCATACTATGTTAAATTTCGATTAATCTTCCTTCTACCCACTCCTTTCTTTCCTCTCTGTCCACTAATTCCACTTAGACCTTTCTATCATTAATAATCTGGCATTCTACTTACACATCTACTAACCCTCTACTTAGACCCTTACCTCTCTTCCCTCTCCCATAGTCCTTTTATAGCTTCCTGACCTCTATAGAATTTTACTTCAACTCACATACAAACGTTTACATTTGAAACTAGGACCAACTTTTGATAGAGAACATGCACTATTTGACTTTCTGGGCTTGGGTTATCACAGTATAATCTTTTTCTAGTTCCATCCATTCCGCTGAAAATTTCAAGATATCATTTTCCTTTACCACATAATAAACTCCATTGTGTAGATATACCACATTTTCATTATCCATTTGTCAGTTAAAGAATATCTAGGTTTGTTCCATTTCTTACCAATTGTGCATAGAGCAGCAATAAACATGGATGATTGAGTATCTCTATAGTAATGAGTCCTTAGGGTATATATATCAAAGAGTTGTATAGCTAGATTATGTAGTAAACCTATTTTTAATTTGTCTCAGGAACTTCCACACTGAATTTTACATTGGCTGTACCAGTTTACATTTCCACCAACAATGGAGGAAGATTTTCTCTGTTCATACACCCTTGCAGGCATGCACAATCATTTCTTTTCATAATGATAGCAATTCTGAAACCAGTGATATTAGAATCGCAAAGTAGTTTTATTTTGCATTTCCATGATGGCTAAGGATATAGAACATGTTTTTAAATGTTTATTGTTTAATTGCATTTGTTGCTTGAGAACTCTATTCAATTCTATTATGTATGTATGTATGTATTTTTTCCAGGTAGGGTCTCACTCTAACTCAAGCTGACCAGGAATTCACTGTGTAGTCTCAGGGTGGCCTTGAACTCACAGCAATCATCCTATCTCTGCCTCCCAAGTGCTGGGACTAAAGTCATGCACCACCACGCCTGGTTTAATTATTATTATTATTATTATTTTTTTTTGAGATAGAATTTTACTTTAGCTCAGGCTGACCTGGAATTCACCATGTAGTCTCAGGGTGGCCTCAAATTCACACTGATCCTCTCAGCTCAGCCTCCCCAGGGCTGGGATTAAAGGCGTGTACTACCATGCACTGTCCTCTAGCCTATTTTTAATTTTTTCCCCATTTTTTCATTATTCAGGGTTTTTTTTTTCTTTTTGAGTTCTTTGTATATCCTGGATATTAATCCTCTGTCAGATGTATAGCTGGCAATTTTTTCTCCCATTCTGTAGGCTACCTCTTTTCTCTATTAATGCTGTCCTTTGCTGTATAAGTGCTTTTTAGTTCATGAGTTCCCAAATGGCTGATTAGCTGTCTCACTTCCTGAGAAACTGGAGTTTTATTGAGAAAGCCCTTGCCTATGCCTGAATGCTGACATGTTTTACTTATATTTTACTGTAGTAGTTTCAGAGATAGACACTGAGGACACTCACCACCTTCCAAACCAGAGATCCAGAGGCTACTGAGTGCCCATCACTGAAGTAGACTTAAAATGCTCCCAGCATGGCTCAGAGAAACAGGTCAGAATCATATCCAGATAATGATTCTGCTTTCCATTGTCAAGCTCCCATTAACCTTAGATTATAAAAGGGTCTACACCCTTTTAATTTTCTCTAAATCAATATTAGTTTTCTCATAAATGGTGCTGATCCAGTGCACTGAACCCCAGCCCCAGCTGAAACCACAGAGGAAATGGGGAAAGGAGCTAAAGAGCTGATATTAGATTTACTAAGATTTAGAGATATGGTTTTCTTTCCACTGAGTGGATCTGTTATCCAATCCAAGAGCAGTTGGTTTCCCAACATGACTTTGTGCCACTATTGCACTTGTGTGAGCATCATGTCACATTGTTTGCTTCTGAGTTGCTTAGACTTTCAGTTGCTTGGACAGATGTTGGCTACTTTCCCCCAATAGCTCATGTAGCACCCTCCAGCACTAGACAAACTAATTGGGGATTGGCTGTCCTCTGGATTCCAACCAGGTCTCTCCAAGGTCTGTGCCAACAATGTTTGGTGTCTTCAGCAGTAGGGTCTTACCATTAATCTCTGGTGGGTCATCAAGCGCTCTGACAGAAGTTTGTCTTGTTTGTTGTGGGTGCTGGAGCACACACTGTCAGAGCAAGGAACTGAAACCCAGAATTTGGGAGTAGCCTGGAAATGGGTCTGGCTTACTCACTCCTGGCTGAGGCACCCACCCACACACTGTCCATGCAAGGAACTCAGGCCCAGGAGATGGGAGGAGTCCATTAATGGGACTGGCCTATTCACTGCACACTGCAGTGTCTGCCCACACCTTGTTCAAGCAAGGAACTCAGACCTGAGAGTTAGGAGTAACACAGAAATGGCTCTGGTCTACTCACTCCAGACCATGGTGCCAGCCCACACACTGTCTGTACAAGGAACTCAAGCCCTCTTCTGCAAAGTTTCCTGAGTCATGGCAGGACTATTAGCAGCATATTTTAGTGTTGAGTTCTTTGTAGTCTCTGGATTTCTGCTTTCATATGTCTTGATTATTATAACTGTCTGTTACCGTCATCTGAGGCTGGTTGTCAAGCTAGCAGTAAGAGCATTCACAATGTCACTTCCCCCTGCAATTTCTTCTGGACCCTGGCAGAGTGGTACATGTAAAAGGTCTCATGGTCAGCAATCAGTTCTTTTTTTGCGATAGATGCATGTTCTCTTCTGTTTTCTCTATCACATATAAAATAAAACAGATTCTCCAAACAAATATGAGAGCAATTTGGGTTAAAGGGGATTTGCAAATTTGTTTAGGAGAATTTTTGTGTGTCAGCCCACTCTTCCTGATTCTGGGATGCTGACTTGGTTGCACATACCAGATATGATTACCTCCTACTGAGTAGGTCTTGTGTCCACATAACAGTTGGTTACATATAGAGGCGACATGAGTCCATTGAACAAGTGTATACATCTTGTACACTTGGTTGATTTTGTCATCTATAGAATCCCTTCTTATCCATGCTATTAGTGACTGATGTCCTCAGGAAGATCCAACAGGACTCTCCAACACTATAAGGACTAGCTGTGTGGGAGCTAGTTTCCTTTGTGGAACCAGCATGACATTCTGATATCCTGTGACCATAGCCTGTGGTATCTTCAGCAATAAAATCTTACTTTTAGCTCTGGCTAGTAATCAAGTGTTTTCACCATGGCCTACCTACATTCTTTTGGGGACCTCATGAGTCTCCCTATCCAACAGCTCACCAATTCTGGCCATTGGGTTTACCAGCCAGAGTCCATGGGTGTAAGGTTAAGCTCATTCCACCTTCTGTCTAGAATGCCCCATCGCCACATTATTGGTGGTTTTATTATGAAGCATGCTAGTTAGAGTGAGGGTTTCCATGGAACTGATACTTGATGCTGTCTTAATTTTTGTACAATTCCATGCCTACCTGTGGGTACCTGGATCTTCAGGGCTGAGGTTCCCCAAAGGAGTCCAGGCAACTGTGAAGAGCAGAGTCTTGAGCAGTTGTGAGAGCAACTAAAGAACCACTTTTGGGAGGCAGTCTCAGTGAACAGCTCAGTTCATTTGTGATCAGAGAAATAGAGTGTTGCAAGTCAGCAAAATTAGTTTGAGCTAACCATAGCCCCTTAATAGCCATTTATTTCACACCTCTGTGTCTGACGTAATACTGATGCAGGATTTTGGGGTTCAAGAGGGGTCCCTCAGAATTTATGAACTCCGAGCTTTGGGTTCTGCCCTACCTTTAATAAAGAATTAATAAAGATGGGCTCAATGGGTTTATTAGCAGTTGAGAGCGGGAACAGGGTCCTAAGGGGAGGGTAGATTCAAAGGTTGCTAGCCGGTGCCTAGGGATGTTCATTCTAGCACACAGGGAGAGTGTCAGGTGATCTACATATTGGAGGGAATTGGGTCCCAGGGGATGGGCTGTGTGAAGGCTTCTGGCTGATAAGGAGTTTCTTAGGCAGCTGGCCAAAGGTTATGGGTATGGGCAAAGCCTAAGTTCAGGTGTGCCAAGCTTGGAAAGAAAGTGGCCTTCTGTAGCCCGGGGGTCCTTAGCCATGCCCGGCACCTCAGGCCCATCTCCCAAAGGCTCCAGCCTGTGCCGGGAAGTGTCCATACTTACCCACCCCATGCTCTACCCTCCTATGCTCTCCCAGTCCTGACATTCCAACTCGCCTCCACCCAGTTGGGAATCCCTTATTCTCTTTTCATCCCATTTTATCTCTTTCCTGGCTTCATTCTAGTTTTATGCACATATGCCTGGTGTTAACTACCCTTGGCACTCATTTCCACTTAATCCCAGTTAGGATCTTCATATGAGAAAGCACATTTACCTTTTTTCTTTCTGTGTCTGTGTGACTTTGCTTAGAATGATTTTTTTCCAACCCCATCCATTTTTTTTTTTTTTTTGCAAATTTCATTATCTATTGTTCCTTACCATGGTGTAGTATTCCATTGTGTATATTTGCCACATCTCTGTTATCCATTCCTCAGGTGATGGACATCTGGGCTGATTCCAGTTCTTAACAATTTTGAATAGAGCTGCAATAAACATGGTTAAGCAAGTATCTCTGTATTAAGGAGTGGAAGCCTTAGGGTATATGCCCAACAGTGGCATAGCTGGTCTAAATGTCTCTATACTGACAGGCATAGTGATTGTACCAGTTTGCACTCCCACCAGCAGTGGGTAAGAGTTCCTAGTTCTCCCACAGACTCACCAGCATTTATTGTTACTTGACTTTTTGATGAATGCCATTCTGACTGAAGTGAGATGAAATCTCAGAGTTGTTTATATTTGCATTTCTCTGATGAATAAAGATATTGAACTTCTCCTTAAGTGTGTAATGACCATTTTCATTTCTACCTTTCAATTTTTTTTTGTTCAATTCTCTACCCCATTTCTTAATTGGGCAGTTTGATTTTTTATTGTTTAGTTTTTTGAGTTCTTTGTAGATTCTAGGTATTAGATCTTTGTCAGATGTATACCTAGTAAGGATTTTCTCCCATTATGTGGGATGTCTATTGCATCTGTTGATGGTTTTCTTCTCTGTATAGTAGACTTTTAGTTTCATAAGGTCTCAGTTGTTGATCCTGAGCTACTGGCCTCTTATTTAGGAAGTCTTTCCTCACACTTATATCATGGAGTAATATCCCTATTTTTTCTTCTAGAATTTTTAGAGTTTCAGGTTTTAGATTGAGGTCCTTAATCCATTTGGAGTCAATTTATGTGCACGGTGAGAAAAGTAGGTATAATTTAATTCTTCTACATGTGGTTATCCAACTTCTTCAGCACCATTTGTTAAAGATGATGTCTTTTTGCCAGTGAGTTTTTTTTTTTTTTCAACATTATCAAAGGTGAGGTAAGTGTAGTTGCTTAGATTTAGAGATGGGTCTTTTATTCTATTCCATTGATCTCTGTGCCTACTTTTGTGCTAGTATCATGCTTTTATTTTTGAAATGCATTTTTGAAATGCATCTTCAGACATATTTCTTATGCTGCAGATATTTTTGACTACCTGAGGCCATCAGTTCTTCCGTATGAATTTTGAGACTTTTTTTTCTATCTTTGTGAAGACCGTTGCTGGATTTTCTTTTTGTTGGAATTACTCTGGGTTTGTATAATTCTGTTGGTAAGATTGCCCTATTTACAATATCAATTCTTCCAGACCTTGAGTATGGGATGTCTTTCCATCATTTTGTATCCTCCTCAATTTCTTCTTTCAGTGCTATTCTTTTTTTTTTTTTTGCTTTTTTTCTTTTGAAATAGTTCTATTTTTATTTTTAATTTTTTTATTAGTTTTGTATTCAGCAAATACAGGCAGTTTGGTACCATTATTAGGGTCATCCATGTCCTACCCACTCCTCATTGGACCAGGGAAATTTTGTGGAAGAGGGGGGGGAAAGAATGTCAGAGCCAAATGTTGGGTCATGATGTGCAGAGACATTTATCATACCAATGACTGTGGGCTAAATCTACAACGCATGACCAATATACCTCAGTGCTTTTCTTTCTATAGGTCTTTCACTTCTTTGTTATATTAGTCCAGGTTCTCTAGAGGAACAGAAGTGATAGAAAATGAGCTGTATTAAAAGGGATTAGCTTATAGCAGTCCAACAATAGCAGTTTGCAGGCCCAAGAGTCAAGGAATGACATAGCTTCTCAGTCAAGGAGGCTGTATGCCTCAGTAGATCCAACTTAGCTCTGAAATCCTATTGGCTTCCTGGAAAACTTCTGATCTTCATTCAGACCTGATCTTCAGTCTACTCTGGTCTTCAGTCAGGAATGGAAGGCAGCAAGCAGCTCTAACAACCAGGTGGGAGGAAGAGATTATTTGCTCCCAGTGCTTCCTTAGATAAAGTTCCCCTCCTCAAACCTCCAAGAGGGGCCACCCACTGTGAGGAAAGGACTCCCCCTGGGGGAAGGACTTCTTCCTTTAGTTAATCCTTCATGGAAGCAACCTAGGAGAATCACGCAAGAAGACTGACTGCATGTGGATTCTTAAACAGGTCAAATTGACATCAAAAGTTAACCATCATACTTGGTTAGTGATATTCCAAGGTATTTAATTTTTCTTGTGGCTATTGAAAATGGGATAGCATCACTTATATCTTTCTCCACATGTTTATCTCTGCATTATAGGAAGGCTACTGACTTTTTCCTACTTGACTGAGTTAGGTGATGCTTTTAATATGTTCTTGAATTCGATTTGTGAGGATTTTATAAAGAATTTTTGCATCTCAGACTTCCTGTCAAGATGGTGTCTGCCTAACCATGCCTCACCTCCCAGGGAAGGAAAGGCAAGACATTTGGGGTTCAATTGGGATTTTTTAGGGGTTTTCATATTCTAGTAGAATTCCAGTGGGAGATATGGAGGAGCAAAGAAGGGAATCTGTTGATTCTCATGCTCTTGGGTAGCCCAGTAGTCCCCCAATTCCCACAAGCAGCCATCCTAGCCACAGTGCCAGCTGCAGGTTCCTTCTGCACTAACTGCAGGCTAAGTGGACCCAGGCCAGCAGGTCAGCATAGCTCCATGAGCAAACACCTTCCAACTTGCCACCACCCCTTCCCTCTTCCAGGACCCAGGCCAGCAGGTCAGCACACTCCCTCCCCTGGCTGCCCTAGGTGCTCCCACCAGCTGTGGCTTCCCCCATGTCCGTGCACAGACCCACGCCAGCAGGATAGCCTTCCCACAGGGGACCTTCACACATGTGAAATCCCTGCATCCACACCCTATCTTGTCACAGGACCCAGTGGTCTCATCCACCCCCTGGTACCAAGGTACCAGGTACTGTCCCATTGCCTCACCCTCAGCATCTTGTAACTGCCATGTATTCCCATACTCCCCCCCCCCACACACACACAGCCCAGCCCCAACACCAGTCTGCTTTATCTCATTCCCCCTTATCCCCTGTGCCCTTGGGCCATCTGAGCATGCAGTCCCATGCCCCAAACCATGGATAAAGAAGCCCCTTCATCAGGTCCTTGGGGCACTCATCAGAGTCTTATGGGCTTCTGCCCTCTGAGCAGGCAGACCCCATTGCCGTCAGAAGCCCAGTGGAAGCAAATATAAAAGGGAGCAATGACTGAAGACACTTCAAGCATACACTACAGCTTCCTCCTAAATTAATCAAGATGCCCTGTAATGGGTAGACCACAGTGAAAAAGGAATAACATGAAAAATCAAGTGCATGTAAAACCAACAAGATTGCCCAGTCCTGCAATGTATGTCTCTAATAAAAACATAGGGGGAGCAATAGGATCAGAACCTGATAATGGAGATACAAGCTATGCAACCCTGACCAAGCAAATAACAGAACTTGCAGAAAAATCAACAAAGGGCCAATGATTGCAAGAATGTTGTCCTTGCTAAATTAGACCTAATAGAAAAGAATCAGGAAGGGTTCCAAGACAGTTAAATGATCTGAAGGACAGCAAAAAAGAAGAGAACATCAATAACCAGTTAGCTAAACTCATTGAAGTCATAAAGAAATGCAAGGATGAATTCCAAGAAGCATTAAGAAAATCAGAAAATAATATGAAAAGAGAACTTGACAGAAGGATGGAAACTATATATAAGAAAAGCAGTAGAGCCGAGCATGGTGGTGCATGGATTTAATCCCAGCACTTGGGAGGCAGAGGTAGGAGGATTGTCATGAGTTTGATGCCACCCTGAGACTACAAAGTGAATTCCAGGTCAGCCTGGGCTAGAGTGAGACCCTACTTAAAAAACAACAACAACAACAAAAAAAAAAAAAAACAGTTCATGAGTTCAAAAGTTTCAATAAGTTCAAAAATTTCTGTGACAAGAACTTGAGGGAAATGTGGGATATCCCTAATCTTTTGAAACAAAGGTTTGCCAGAAGGAGAGAAAATTCAGACCAAAGGCATGGAGAACATACAAAATTATTGAAGGAAACAATTGTTGGGCCTTTAGAGGCCGGGGTGCAAGGCCTAGTGGAGCTTCCTGAGCCCAGCTAAAGTTTGGCGACCTGTCTCTGGCTAGCTATTGACTCAGTAGGGCACCGAATTTCCTCTGGCCTGCTACTTCTGCAAAAAAAGTTAGAGTTTGAACGTGTGCGCTTACAACCAATCATTTCAAAAGTCACGATATGCTATTGGCCCTTACACCTCATCATTTCCTGAGATCCCCGCCTTCGTTCTCAATGCTACATAAACACCTGCCTGTTACAATAAAGTGAGATCCTGCTTCAGCAAGTCTCCCGACTCAGTGTGCTTCTCTCCGGTGACTAGGAGGGGGTCTGGGTAGTGGACACTCACCATCCTGCTCAGCCCCAAGGAGAGACTAGTGGGATGGGCTTCTGTGCAGCCCTATCTGCTGGAGGACACAGCAACTTTCCCACTCTTTCAAATGAAAGTCCTGTCAAGTTACAAGAAGCCTAAAGAACTCCAAACATACAGGACCAAAGGAGAAACTCTCCAAGACATATTATCACAAAGATCTAAATATTGATAACAAAGAGAAAGTCCTAGAGGCAGCTAGGGAGAAACACTACATTACATATAAAGGTAACCCCAGCATAATTATTTCAAATTTCTCAATGGAAACCTGAAAAGCCAGAAGGGCCTGGAATGCAACTCTGCAAAGTCTAGGAATGATTGGTTTCCAACCCAAACTACTCTACCCAGCAAAGTATCCCTTATAATACACAGTGAAAGAAAAACTTTCCACAATAAAGCTCAGCTTTACAACTATATGAACATAAAGCCAAACCTTCAGAGAGTACTTCAGGAAATTCTCCAACCGAAGAAGCAAATAACCAACCTCAACTGCCTATAAGAAGCAGATCATAATAACTAAACTTAGAGAATGCACAAAAAAATACAAAGTCTGAGAGAACACCAAACGATATAAACCGCCACCATATGGCATGGATTAAATCACATCTCACAGTTATTACTCTAAACATTAGTGGCTTTAATTCACCCATCAAGAAATATCAGCTAACAGTTTGGATAAGAAAATTAGACCCCTCAATCTGCTGTCTTCAAGAAACCCACCTCACCAATGAGACAGACACCTCCTCAGTGTGATAGGGTGGAAAAGGATATTCTAAGCAAAGGGAAATAAGAAACAAGCAGGTATAGTCATACTAATATCAGATAAAATAGACTTCAAACAAAAATTAATCCAAAAAGACAAAGAAGGCCATTTATTACTTATCAAGGAAATGATCCTACAGGGGGATATCACAAATGTTAATCTTTATGCACTTAAATATAGGTATATCACAGCTCATAAAACAAAACCTACTTGAAAACAAAACAAAAATAACCACCAACACTTGCCCATCCCCCTGTCCACATTGGGCCACCTGACCTCACACAACCATACCCTAAAATCAAGGAATAACAAGCCTCTACATCAGGTTCTTGGGCACCCTCCAGAGGCTCATGGGCTCCATATGTCTGAATAGCCAGGCCCAATTGTCACCAGAATCTTGGTGGAAGCAAACATAAAAGGAAATAACCACTAAACACATTTCAAATATTGAATAAAGCTTCCTTCTAAATTAAATAAGTCTCCTACACTCTGATGGTCAGACCACAGCATGAAAAGAATATATGAAAAATCAAATGAGAGTAAATCCAATAAGATAGCCCATCCCCACAATGGATAGCTCTAATTAAAATACAGAAGAGACCTTAGGATCAGAACCCTAAAATGAAGTTATAAACAATGCAATCCTGACCAAGCAAATAGCAGAACTTGCAGAAAAGCAACAAAGGGTTGATAATTATATGAATGCTGTCCTTTAGACCAGACATAATATATAAGAATCATGAAGGGTTCCAAAGACAGTTAAATGATTTTAAGGAGAATAAAAACCTAGGATGTCAATAATCAGCTGGGTAAGCTCAATGAAGACATAAAGAAATGCAAGGGTGAATTCCAGGAAGCATCGAGAATATCTGAAGATAATGTAAAAAGGAAAAGTGACAGAGGGATGGAAACTATACATGAAAAAGTAGTAGAAAATACAAACCAAATTGAACAATCCCTAAACTTTGTAGAAGTTCTCAAGAATAGAATCAGTCATGTAGAAGACAGAAACTCAGAACTGGAAGACAAAACAGAAGAAACAGTTCATGAGTTGAAAAGTTTCAATATGTTTAAAAAATTTTTGTGAACAGAACATTAGGGAACCATAAGATATCCTCAAAAGTCCCAATATTCAGATCATGGGAATACCAGAAGGGGAAGAAATTTGGACCAAAGTATGGAGAACTTATTCAGCAAAATTATTGAAGAAAACGTCTGCACTTTCTCAAAAGAAATTTCCATCAAGTTATAAAAAGTAACAGAACTCCAAACAGACTGGACCAAAGAAAAAATTCTCCAAGATACATTGTCATTAAGCCTCTAAACATCAATACCAAAGAGAAAGTCCTAAAGGCACCTAGGGAAAAATGGCACATTGCGTATAATGGTAACCCCATTAAAATTACTTCAGACTTCTCAGTGGAAACCCTGAGAGCCAGGAGGACCTGGAATGGAACACTGCAAAGTCTAAGAACCAATGGATTACAATCCAAATTTATCTACTGAGGAAAAGTATCCTTCATAATATATGGTGAAAGAAACACATTTTACAATAAAACTCAGCTTTACAACTATATGAACACAAAACCAAACCTGCAGAGAGTACTTCAGAAAATTCTCCACAAAGAAGAATCAAATAATCAGCCTCACATGCCTACAAGAGGCAGATCCAAACTCAGAGAAGGCAAAAAACTTCAAAGTCCATGAAAACACTAAACCACATATAATAACCCAATATGGTAGGGATCAAATCAAACCTCACAGTCATTACCTTAAATATTAATGACCTTAACTCACCCCTCAAGAGACATAAGCTAAAGTGTAGATCAGAAAATTAGACTCTTCAATCTGTTGTCTTCAAGAAACCCACCTCACCACTAAAGACAGACACCTCCTCAGTGTGAAAGGGTGGAAAATGATATTCCAAGAAAATGGGAATAAGAAACAAGCAGGTGTCACTGTACTAATATTGATGAAATAGACTTCAAACCAAAAGTAATCAAAAAAGACTAAGAAAGCCACTTCCTTCTTATCAAGGAGACAATCCAATGTGAGGATATCACAATCATAAATCATTACGCACCAAACACAAGGATACCACAATTCATGAAATAAAACCTACTTGAAAACAAAACAGCAATAACCACCAACACTATCATAGTTGTGGACTTCAGTACTTCACTATCAACAATAAATAGGTCATCCAAACAGAAAATTAACAGGGAAGTAAGAGAGCTCAACAACACCATGGATCAACTAGACCTAACAGACATCTACAGAACATTCTAGCCAAAATCCACAGATTACATATTCTTCTCAGCAGCCCATGGAACCTTCTCTAAAATAGATCATATATTGGGTCATAAAGCCTGCCTCCATATATTTAGGAGGATTGACATAATTTCTACTCCAAAATCTTGATAATAGGGAGAAAGTGAGTGAACTCCTGGACATATACCACCTACCAAAGCTAAACTCAGAGCATATTAATCTCCTAAACAAACACATAACGCCCTATTGAGATTGAAAAGGTCATCAAAAATCTGCCCCTCCCAAAGAAGAGTCTAGGACCTGATGGCTACTCAGCTGAATTCTATCCAACTTTAATGGAAGAACTGACACTAACTTTTCTCAAACTGTGCCACACAATCTGAGAACAGGGAAAGCTCTCCAACTCCTTCTAAGAAACTAGTATCACCCTTATACCAAAACCAGGCAGAGATGTCACAAGTAAATAAAACTATAGGCCTATTTCCATGATGAACTTAGATGCAAAGATCCTGAACAAAATCCTAGCAAACTAAATCCAACATCACATCAAAAGCATTATCGACTTTGATCAAGTAGGCTTCATCCCATGAATACAGAGGTGGTTCAACACATGGAAATCTGTCAATGTAATACATCACATAAATAAGCTTAAATAAACAAACAAAAAAAACCCATGATCATTTCTATAGATGCAGAGAAGGCCTTTGACAATATACAACATTATTTATGATCAAAACATTGGAGAGAATAGATATGGACAGTTTATATCTCAACATGATAAAGGCTATACATAGAGCTCCTAAAGCCCAAATAATACTTAATGGGGAGTGACTGAAGGAATTCCTATTGAGATCAGGAACAAGACAGGGGTGTACACTCTCACCTCTCTCTTCAACATAGAACTGGAAGTCCTAGCTCAAACAAGATAGGAGAAAGGAATAAAAGGGATACAAATTGGAAAGGAAGAAATTAAGTTAGCCCTATTCATATGATTCTATACATAGGAGAACTGAGAACCTCCATCTCAAAACTCTTAGAAGTTATTAACTCCTTCAGCAAAGTAGCAGGGTGAAAAATCAATGCATAAAATCAGTATCCTTTCTATACACAAAAAGACAATGATACAGAGAAAGAAATAAGTGATACTGTCCCATTTTCAATACCAACAACAACAAAAAAATACCTTGGAATGCCATTGACGAAGGATGTGAAAGACCCATACAATGCAAACATAAAAACCCTCAGGAAGTAAATTGAGGAGGACTTGAGTAAATGGAATGATCTTCCCTGCTCCTGGATAGTCAGAATTAACATTGTGAAAATTGCAATCTTACCAAAGTCAATATACAGATTTAATGCAATACCAATAAAACCTCCAACATTTATCTTCACAGAGATTAAAAAAAAAAGTTATCTCAAAATTCATATGGAATGTAAGAAGGCCTCAGATACCCAAGCATATCCTCAGCAAAAGAAACATGTCTGGAGGCATCACCATACCTGATCTAAAGCTATATTACAAAGCCATAGTAAGAAAAACAGCATGGTACTGGCTTAAAAACAGGATTGAAGACCAATGGAACAGAATCAAGGACCAAAAATTTGGGTCAAGTAACTACAACAACTTAATATTTAACAAAAGCCCTAACAATTTAGGCTGGAAAAAAAAAGCCTCTTCAAGAAATGCTGCTGGACAAAGAGGATAACCATATGGAGGAAAATGAAGCTCAATCCACACATCTCACCATCCCCAAAATCAATCATCACGGAAATGCAAATTATAACAATTATGAAATTCTGCCTTATCCCCATATGG